>NW_020230161.1:816397-1077731 GCF_003227715.2 Harpegnathos saltator | reverse complement strand
ACTGTCCCGAAGCCTGTATCTCTAACCGTTTAGGGATATCGAAGTCCTAAAACCTTTTTCGAACCAGCCCTTCTCCGTCGATATCTCCGCTTCTACTGGGAGTAGAAGTCGTCCATGTAGTCCAAAATGTAGGGTTTTGAAAAGGCTTTATATTTGGTACCTGTCCGAAAGCCTGTATCTCTAACCGTTTAGGAATATCGAAGGTTAAAGTTTTCTAACCTTTCTCCGTCGATATCCAGCCTTCATCCGTCGATATCTCCGCTTCTACTGGGAGTAGGAGTCGTCCATGTAGTCCAAAATGTAGGGTTTTGAAAGCTTTAATTTGGTACCTGTCCGAAGCCTGTATCTCAACCGTTTAGGAGATATCGAAGTTAAAGTTTTCAACCTTTCCTCCCGTCATATCTCCGCTTCTACTGGGAGTAGAGAGTCGTCATGTAGTCCAAAATGTAGGGTTTTGAAAGGCTTTAATTTGGTACCTGTCCGAAGCCTGTATCTCTAACCGTTTAGGAGATATCGAAGGTTAAAGTTTTCAACCTTTCCGTCGATATCCAGCCTTCATCCGTCGATATCTCCGCTTCTACTGGGAGTAGAGGAGTCGTCCATGTAGTCAAATGTAGGGTTTTGAAAGGGCTTTAATTTGGTACCTGTCCGAAGCCTGTATCTCTAACCGTTTAGGAGATATCGAAGGTTAAAGTTTTCCACCTTTCTCCGTTCGATATCCAGCCTTCATCGTCGATATCTCCGCTTCTATTGGGAGTAGAGAGGTCGTCATGTAGTCCAAAATGTAGGGTTTTGAAAGGGCTTTAATTTGGTACCTGTCCGAAGCCTGTATCTCTAACCGTTTAGGAAGATATCGAAGGTTAAAGTTTTCCAACCTTTCTCCGTCGATATCCACCTCATCCGTCATATCTCCGCTTCTACTGGGAGTAGAGAGTCGTCATTGTAGTCCAAATGTAGGGTTTTGAAAGGGCTTTAATTTGGTACCTGTCCGAAGCCTGTATCTCTAACCGTTTAGGAGATATCGAAGGTTAAAGTTTTCAACCTTTCTCCGTCGATATCACTTCATCCGTCGATATCTCCGCTTCTACTGGGAGTAGAGAGTCGTCCATGTAGTCCAAAATGTAGGGTTTTGAAAGGGCTTTAATTTGGTACCTGTCCGAAGCCTGTATCTCTAACCGTTTAGGAGATATCGAAGGTTAAAGTTTTCCAACCTTTCTCCGTCGATATCCAGTCTTCATCCGTCGATATCTCCGCTCTACTGGGAGTAGAGTCGTCATTGTAGTCCAAAATGTAGGGTTTTGAAAGGGCTTTAATTTGGTACCTGTCCGAAGCCTGTATCTCTAACCGTTTAGGAGATATCGAAGGTTAAAGTTTTCCAACTTTCCGTCGTTCGCCTTCATCGTCGATATCTCCGCTTCTACTGGGAGTAGAGGTCGTCCATGTAGTCAAAAGTAGGGTTTTGAAAGGGCTTTAATTTGGTACCTGTCCGAAGCCTGTATCTCTAACCGTTTAGGAGATATCGAAGGTTAAAGTTTTCAACCTTCGTCGTATCCATTTCATCCGTCGATATCTCCGCTTCTACTGGAGTAGAGGTCGTCATGTAGTCCAAAATGTAGGGTTTGAAAGGCTTTATTTGGTACCTGTCCGAAGCCTGTATCTCTAACCGTTTAGGAGATATCGAAGGTTAAGTTTTCCACCTTTCTCCGTCGATATCGCTTCATCGCGATTCTCCGCTTCTACTGGGAGTAGAGGTCGTCATGTAGTCCAAAATGTAGGGTTTTGAAGGGCTTTAATTTGGTACCTGTCCGAAGCCTGTATCTCTAACCGTTTAGGAGATATCGAAGGTTAAAGTTTTCAACCTTTCTCCGTCGATATCCAGCCTTCTCCGTCGATATCTCCGCTTCTATGGGAGTAGAGGGTCGTCCATGTAGTCCAAAATGTAGGGTTTTGAAAGGGCTTTAATTTGGTACCTGTCCGAAGCCTGTATCTCTAACCGTTTAGGAGATATCGAAGGTTAAAGTTTTCCAACCTTTTCTCATCCGTCAGTATATCTCCGCTTCTATGGGAGTAGAGAGTCGTCCATTGTAGTCCAAAATGTAGGGTTTTGAAAGGGCTTTAATTTGGTACCTGTCCGAAGCCTGTATCTCTAACGTTTAGGAGATATCGAAGGTTAAAGTTTTCCAACCTTTCTCCGTCGATATCAGCCTTCATCCGTCGATATCTCGCTTCTATTGGGAGTAGAGGGTCGTCATTGTAGTCCAAAATGTAGGGTTTTGAAAGGGCTTTAATTTGGTACCTGTCCGAAGCCTGTATCTCTAACCGTTTAGGAGATATCGAAGGTTAAAGTTTTCTAACCTTTCTCCGTCGATATCCAGCCTCATCGTCGTATCTCCGTTCTATGGAGTAGAGGTCGTCATGTAGTCCAAATGTAGGGTTTTGAAAGGGCTTTAATTTGGTACCTGTCCGAAGCCTGTATCTCTAACCGTTTAGGAGATATCGAAGGTTAAGTTTTCCAACCTTTCTCCGTCGATATCAGCTCATCCGTCTATTCGCTTTACTGGGAGTAGAGAGTCGTCCATGTAGTCCAAAATGTAGGGTTTTGAAAGGGCTTTAATTTGGTACCTGTCCGAAGCCTGTATCTCTAACCGTTTAGGAGATATCGAAGGTTAAAGTTTTCCAACCTTTTCGTCGATATCCTTCATCGTCGATATCTCCGCTTCTACTGGGAGTAGAGAGTCGTCCATGTAGTCCAAAATGTAGGGTTTTGAAGGGCTTTAATTTGGTACTGTCCGAAGCCTGTATCTCTAACCGTTTAGGAGATATCGAAGGTTAAAGTTTTCCAACCTTTCTCCGTCGATATCCAGCCTTCATCCGTCGATATCTCCGCTTCTACTGGGAGTAGAGAGTCGTCCATGTAGTCCAAAATGTAGGGTTTTGAAAGGGCTTTAATTGGTACCTGTCCGAAGCCTGTATCTCTAACCGTTTAGGGAGATATCGAAGGTTAAAGTTTTCCAACCTTTCTCCGTCGATATCCACCTTCATCCGTCGATATCTCCGCTTCTACTGGGAGTAGAGAGTCGTCCATGTAGTCCAAAATGTAGGGTTTTGAAAGGGCTTTAATTTGGTACCTGTCCGAAGCCTGTATCTCTAACCGTTTAGGAGATATCGAAGGTTAAAGTTTTCCAACCTTTCTCCGTCGATATCCAGCCTTCATCCGTCGATATCTCCGCTTCTACTGGGAGTAGAGGGTCGTCCATGTAGTCCAAAATGTAGGGTTTTGAAAGGGCTTTAATTTGGTACCTGTCCGAAGCCTGTATCTCTAACCGTTTAGGAGATATCGAAGGTTAAAGTTTTCCAACCTTTCTCCGTTCGATTATCTCCGCTTCTACTGGGAGTAGAGAGTCGTCCATGTAGTCCAAAATGTAGGGTTTTGAAAGGCTTTAATTTGGTACCTGTCCGAGCCTGTATCTCTAACCGTTTAGGAGATATCGAAGTTAAAGTTTTCCAACCTTTCTCCGTCGATATCCAGCTTCATCGTCGATATCTCCGCTTCTACTGGGAGTAGAGAGTCGTCCATGTAGTCCAAAATGTAGGGTTTTGAAAGGGCTTTAATTTGGTACCTGTCCGAGCCTGTATCTCTAACCGTTTAGGAGATATCGAAGGTTAAAGTTTTCCAACCTTTTCTCCGTCGATATCCAGCTTCATCCGTCGATATCTCGCTTCTACTGGGAGTAGAGAGTCGTCCATGTAGTCCAAAATGTAGGGTTTTGAAAGGGCTTTAATTTGGTACCTGTCCGAAGCCTGTATCTCTAACCGTTTAGGAGATATCGAAGGTTAAAGTTTTCCAACCTTTCTCCGTCGATATCAGCCTTCATCGTCGATATCTCCGCTTCTATGGGAGTAGAGAGTCGTCCATGTAGTCCAAAATGTAGGGTTTTGAAAGGGCTTTAATTTGGTACCTGTCCGAAGCCTGTATCTCTAACCGTTTAGGAGATATCGAAGGTTAAAGTTTTCCAACCTTTCTCCGTCGATATCTCCGCTTCTACTGGGAGTAGAGAGTCGTCCATGTAGTCCAAAATGTAGGGTTTTGAAAGGGCTTTAATTTGGTACCTGTCCGAAGCCTGTATCTCTAACCGTTTAGGAGATATCGAAGGTTAAAGTTTTCCAACCTTTCTCCGTCGATATCCAGCCTTCATCCGTCGATATCTCCGCTTCTACTGGGAGTAGAGAGTCGTCCATGTAGTCCAAAATGTAGGGTTTTGAAAGGGCTTTAATTTGGTACCTGTCCGAAGCCTGTATCTCTAACCGTTTAGGAGATATCGAAGGTTAAAGTTTTCCAACCTTTCTCCCGTCGATATCTCCGCTTCTACTGGGAGTAGAGAGTCGTCCATGTAGTCCAAATGTAGGGTTTTGAAAGGGCTTTAATTTGGTACCTGTCCGAAGCCTGTATCTCTAACCGTTTAGGAGATATCGAAGGTTAAAGTTTTCCAACCTTTCTCCGTCGATATCCAGCTTTTATCCGTCGATATCTCCGCTTCTACTGGGAGTAGAGAGTCGTCCATGTAGTCCAAAATGTAGGGTTTTGAAAGGGCTTTAATTTGGTACCTGTCCGAAGCCTGTATCTCTAACCGTTTAGGAGATATCGAAGGTTAAAGTTTTCCAACCTTTCTCCGTCGATATCGTCTCCGCTTCCTCTACTGGGAGTAGAGAGTCGTCCATGTAGTCCAAAATGTAGGGTTTTGAAAGGGCTTTAATTTGGTACCTGTCCGAAGCCTGTATCTCTAACCGTTTAGGAGATATCGAAGGTTAAAGTTTTCCAACCTTTCTCCGTCGATATCCAGCCTTCATCCGTCGATATCTCCGCTTCTACTGGGAGTAGAGGTCGTCCATGTAGTCCAAAATGTAGGGTTTTGAAAGGGCTTTAATTTGGTACCTGTCCGAAGCCTGTATCTCTAACCGTTTAGGAGATATCGAAGGTTAAAGTTTTCCAACCTTTCCCGTCGATATCCAGCTTCATCCGTCGATATCTCCGCTTCTACTGGGAGTAGAGAGTCGTCCATGTAGTCCAAAATGTAGGGTTTTGAAAGGGCTTTAATTTGGTACCTGTCCGAAGCCTGTATCTCTAACCGTTTAGGAGATATCGAAGGTTAAAGTTTTCCAACCTTTCCTCGATATCCCTTCTCCGTCGATATCTCCGCTTCTACTGGGAGTAGAGAGTCGTCCATGTAGTCCAAAATGTAGGGTTTTGAAAGGGCTTTAATTTGGTACCTGTCCGAAGCCTGTATCTCTAACCGTTTAGGAGATATCGAAGGTTAAAGTTTTCCAACCTTTCTCCGTCGATATCTCCGCTTCTACTGGGAGTAGAGAGTCGTCCATGTAGTCCAAAATGTAGGGTTTTGAAAGGGCTTTAATTTGGTACCTGTCCGAAGCCTGTATCTCTAACCGTTTAGGAGATATCGAAGGTTAAAGTTTTCCAACCTTTCTCCGTCGATATCCAGCCTTCATCCGTCGATATCTCCGCTTCTACTGGGAGTAGAGGTCGTCCATGTAGTCCAAAATGTAGGGTTTTGAAAGGGCTTTAATTTGGTACCTGTCCGAAGCCTGTATCTCTAACCGTTTAGGAGATATCGAAGGTTAAAGTTTTCCAACCTTTCTCCGTCGATATCTCCGCTTCTACTGGGAGTAGAGAGTCGTCCATGTAGTCCAAAATGTAGGGTTTTGAAAGGGCTTTAATTTGGTACCTGTCCGAAGCCTGTATCTCTAACCGTTTAGGAGATATCGAAGGTTAAAGTTTTCCAACCTTTCTCCGTCGATATCCTCACGCATTCTTCTACTGGGAGTAGAGAGTCGTCCATGTAGTCCAAAATGTAGGGTTTTGAAAGGGCTTTAATTTGGTACCTGTCCGAAGCCTGTATCTCTAACCGTTTAGGAGATATCGAAGGTTAAAGTTTTCCAACCTTTCTCCGTCGATATCCAGCCTTCATCCGTCGATATCTCCGCTTCTACTGGGAGTAGAGAGTCGTCCATGTAGTCCAAAATGTAGGGTTTTGAAAGGGCTTTAATTTGGTACCTGTCCGAAGCCTGTATCTCTAACCGTTTAGGAGATATCGAAGGTTAAAGTTTTCCAACCTTTCTCCGTCGATATCCAGCCTTCATCCGTCGATATCTCCGCTTCTACTGGGAGTAGAGGGTCGTCCATGTAGTCCAAAATGTAGGGTTTTGAAAGGGCTTTAATTTGGTACCTGTCCGAAGCCTGTATCTCTAACCGTTTAGGAGATATCGAAGGTTAAAGTTTTCCAACCTTTCTCCGTCGATATCTCCGCTTCTACTGGGAGTAGAGAGTCGTCCATGTAGTCCAAAATGTAGGGTTTTGAAAGGGCTTTAATTTGGTACCTGTCCGAAGCCTGTATCTCTAACCGTTTAGGAGATATCGAAGGTTAAAGTTTTCAACCTTTCTCCGTCGATATCCAGCCTTCATCCGTCGATATCTCCGCTTCTACTGGGAGTAGAGGTCGTCCATGTAGTCCAAAATGTAGGGTTTTGAAAGGGCTTTAATTTGGTACCTGTCCGAAGCCTGTATCTCTAACCGTTTAGGAGATATCGAAGGTTAAAGTTTCTCCTCAACCTTTCTCCGTCGATATCTCCGCTTCTACTGGGAGTAGAGAGTCGTCCATGTAGTCCAAAATGTAGGGTTTTGAAAGGGCTTTAATTTGGTACCTGTCCGAAGCCTGTATCTCTAACCGTTTAGGAGATATCGAAGGTTAAAGTTTTCAACCTTTCTCCGTCGATATCCAGCCTTCATCCGTCGATATCTCCGCTTCTACTGGGAGTAGAGGGTCGTCCATGTAGTCCAAAATGTAGGGTTTTGAAAGGGCTTTAATTTGGTACCTGTCCGAAGCCTGTATCTCTAACCGTTTAGGAGATATCGAAGGTTAAAGTTTTCCAACCTTTCTCCGTCGATATCCCCGTCGATATCTCCGCTTCTACTGGGAGTAGAGAGTCGTCCATGTAGTCCAAAATGTAGGGTTTTGAAAGGGCTTTAATTTGGTACCTGTCCGAAGCCTGTATCTCTAACCGTTTAGGAGATATCGAAGGTTAAAGTTTTCCAACCTTTCTCCGTCGATATCCAGCCTTCATCCGTCGATATCTCCGCTTCTACTGGGAGTAGAGAGTCGTCCATGTAGTCCAAAATGTAGGGTTTTGAAAGGGCTTTAATTTGGTACCTGTCCGAAGCCTGTATCTCTAACCGTTTAGGAGATATCGAAGGTTAAAGTTTTCCAACCTTTCTCCGTCGATATCTCCGCTTCTACTGGGAGTAGAGAGTCGTCCATGTAGTCCAAAATGTAGGGTTTTGAAAGGGCTTTAATTTGGTACCTGTCCGAAGCCTGTATCTCTAACCGTTTAGGAGATATCGAAGGTTAAAGTTTTCCAACCTTTCTCCGTCGATATCCAGCCTTCATCCGTCGATATCTCCGCTTCTACTGGGAGTAGAGGGTCGTCCATGTAGTCCAAAATGTAGGGTTTTGAAAGGGCTTTAATTTGGTACCTGTCCGAAGCCTGTATCTCTAACCGTTTAGGAGATATCGAAGGTTAAAGTTTTCCAACCTTTCTCCGTCGATATCTCCGCTTCTACGCTTCTATTGGGAGTAGAGGGTCGTCCATGTAGTCCAAAATGTAGGGTTTTGAAAGGGCTTTAATTTGGTACCTGTCCGAAGCCTGTATCTCTAACCGTTTAGGAGATATCGAAGGTTAAAGTTTTCCAACCTTTCTCCGTCGATATCTCCGCTTCTACTGGGAGTAGAGAGTCGTCCATGTAGTCCAAAATGTAGGGTTTTGAAAGGGCTTTAATTTGGTACCTGTCCGAAGCCTGTATCTCTAACCGTTTAGGAGATATCGAAGGTTAAAGTTTTCCAACCTTTCTCCGTCGATATCTCCGCTTCTACTGGGAGTAGAGAGTCGTCCATGTAGTCCAAAATGTAGGGTTTTGAAAGGGCTTTAATTTGGTACCTGTCCGAAGCCTGTATCTCTAACCGTTTAGGAGATATCGAAGGTTAAAGTTTTCCAACCTTTCTCCGTCGATATCTCCGCTTCTACTGGGAGTAGAGAGTCGTCCATTAGTGCAAAATGTAGGGTTTTGAGAGGACTTTAATTTGGTACCAGAGCCAGGCCTGTATCTCTAACCGTTTAGGAGATATCGAAGGTTAAAGTTTTCCAACCTTTCTCCGTTGATATCTCCGCTTCTACTGGGAGTAGAGAGTCGTCACTTACGGCAAAATGTAGGGTTTTGAGAGGACTTTAATTTGGTGCCAGAACAGGCCTGTATCTCTAACCGTTTAGGAGATATCGAAGGTTAAAGTTTTCCAACTTTTCCGTTGATATCTCCGCTTCTACTGGGAGTGGAGAGTCGTCATTACGGTGAAATGTAGGTTTTAGAGGACTAATTTTGTGCAAGAACAGGCCTGTATCTCTAGCCGTTTAGGAGATATCGAAGGTTAAAGTTTTCCAACTTGTACCTTTGATATCTCCGCTTCTACTGGGAATTGAGAGTGGAAATTTATGGTAAGATTAGGGTTGGTATAGGACTACATTGTGGCAAGAGCGCGTTCCTGTATCTTGAACCGTTTAGGAGATATAGTAAGTTAAAATGTTTAACTTGTGATGTTAATATCTCCGTTTCTACTGTGAATTGAAAGTCGAGCTTTATGGTCAAAGTAGGGTTGATATAGAACTATATTGCAAAAGAGCGTTCCTGTATCTTGAGACCTTTAGGAGATATCGAAGGTTAAATATGCTATCGATGAGGTTCGCTTATAACTTCCATTTATCTCAAGAGCGCTTCTCGGGAACATTCCGTTCGAAAGGTTAGTCCGCGATAAAAAGTTTCTTGCGATCTGAGGCCGCTGTTGTTTAAAGTTAAATTGCAGCAACAGTATTGTTATCGGTCAACCCTGAGACCGGCTGCTAACATCCATTTGTGACGTCTGCCGCGCCTTTGCGATTACCGATAAATTCAGTTTTCTTGATTGCTCGCGCGATTTCAAGTGGCCATAATATATGGCGAGAATACATGGCAATATATGGGAATAATATATGGTAATAATATACGGCAACAATATATGGCAACAATATATGGCAACAATATATGGCAACAATATGTGGCAACAATATATGGCAATAATATAGGACAATAATTCATGGAATATATTTTTCGTTACAAGAGTCAATGCAAATTTGCGGCATGCACAATGTAATAATAAAAGTAATAATAAAGTAATAATAAAAGTTCTTTCTGCGAGCTTTGAGTCAGACACTCACCAATGATGATATTGATGATGTCCTGTTGCATCCAACCAGATCCACCAATGTCCGCCCATGTCCGCTGCCGCTCTCCATGTCGCGCAACATCCATCTTGCAGCTCGTCCCACGGTGATCGCTACACTTTCATCACACTTCCGCGACGCGGTCGATACGCGGTATTAGAACGGCGATATTTACATCAATTAACGAACGTTTTACTCGCCATCGGTGGAAACTTTTTGCGCGCTGCGAAACGGACTCTATAAACTCGATCGGCGAGGAGTAAGAACCGTGTGAAAATTTATTGACTCGTCCAACGGATTTTTACGGTGCTTTTCGCGATTGCGTCTGAAAAGTCGCGAAAATGTGGGATTATCGATATCTACGAGTGAAATATTCGCGACGCGAATGCACGCGAGGAAAGATTAGACAATCAGAAACCGGTCCCCCTTAGGGAGCGCAAAGAGAGAGGAGCGGGGCAAAGTTTTCACGCATTATAGCTCTGTCACGACGAAGCTTACGTTCGCGATACTTTGGCGAAATGAGAATTTAAGTTTTCTTTGTTAGCAACGCGAGTAAAAACGCGTATATTGACAACCGCGGTCGCGATATTCAAAGGCACGCGAGCGAGGATACCTCAAGCTCGGTGTGCGCTGGCGCAATTTCTCCGCGCATTATACGCTACTCGAGACAATAGGGATTGTGATGAATGGACAATATTGCCAAATAATTCTACAGCCTGTTTTGCAAATAAAAGAAAAGTAGCTAACGATATCGGCAGGTATGAATATATTTTATACGGACAATTGAATATTGTCAAATAATTAAATCGTTGAGTAATTCTGCGGCCCGCTTGAAAAATAAAAATAAAGCAGCTGGTGTCGGTGTCGCGTTTGTACATATGAATATTCTCTTATTCAGATGACTAAACATCAAAAGAGAATCATTCAGTATTTTAAATCTTGTATGTAATGCAGGCTATCGATCAAGTAATTCCCTGATTGTTTCGAGCAATGTATTTTATTTAACGTCACAAATACACACATGCAAGTATCTATTTGCAATTCGCATTGACTCGAACGATATTTTTCAGTCCCACATCCGTCATGCAGAATTTTGTTTCTCTTTTCATTTTGACTCACCGAAACGACTTGCAGTCAGAGCCGGCCACGTTCCGCTTCAACTCTGTAACAAAAAATTCACATTTGCTCATCAGATTTGACCAACGAGTGCGGGCGAGTAAAAGAGTAGTTTACCCTCTGCGATCGTAATTCAAGTCGAGCCGGAAATTATATCGCAGCTCTAGATCGCCAAGGGTCAAACAGAGGACTATAGTAAACGTATAAACTTACCTTCAAGCCGACTCTGCTTCGCCCGAACCGGATCCTCCGGTGCGGCATCCGCGTCCACCGGATTGCTGTTGCTTTCCGCAACAACTGAAACAGAAAAATAATTTTCCCGGTTGATAACCTGCGGTAGAGAGAGAATATCTTTGATCGGGACCAATCGAAAATACGGATATATTTTGATACGGAATTCTTATCTTTATATTTTTGTTCCAACATTGAAAATTTAAATGGGACTTGAAGCTTTCAAGAGAGCTGATTTCAACAAGTTTCAAAGACAAAGATCGTAAAGAGTTGAACACAGATGTGTAGGAAACTTGTAAACTTTACCTTCCAGCCGACCCTGCTTTGCCCGAACCGGATCCTCCGGTGCGGCATCCGCGTCCGCCGGACTTGTTTCCCGCAACGTCTGGAACAAAAATTTAGCGTTCTTGGTTGGTAAGCTGCGGTAGAGAAAAAATGGTTGGTCGGGATGAGTGGAGAATATTCGCTACGATTTTTTTTCTTTATTTGACATTGAATGTCTAGATAGGAGCTCTTGAAAGAGCTGACGAAAGAAAATGACAATAAGAAGTGGAGACAACAGTTGTGTGCTCTCGAAAATATTCTTTTACGGACGGACATTTAAATTCAGATCCCGTAACAAGAGTAAACAAACTTGAAAGAAGCGCTGACCGAAAACAAAAAAGGTCGCAGTCTAAGAAGCGATATGACGTTGAATATTCTACACAAGACCAATATTCTCACACAGGAATTGGGAATGATTCAGAATGTTTGATTGAAAACATGATGAATTCGAGATCCATGTCCATGGACCGTTATCCGTCTCTGTTTGGATCAATATCTTTTGTATACAACAACGCAATAAATAGATAGACAGACAGAGATTGACGAGAGTAATTGCAAATTCATAAAGTGATGATTACTAGTCGGATGATGACGGATTGTGAATGCTGAGCACGAAATTCCGACTTCTTATTCCCGGAAAATTCGTCAAACGTACGCTCTCGTTATCGGAGACCTCCCGCATAATAAATGATTCCACATACCTGGAAACGTGACGTATCGCTGCCGGCGTTCCGCTTCTCGACTGCTGAAATCCTCCGGATTTCACTCGCTCACGCTTCTAATGCCGATACTCGCGATTCGACCGTGCAGTTAATGAACGCGATGCCGACGCGATGCCGATTGAGTATCTCGAGGACCGACGAGATATATTTCTTTTAATTACACGAGACGGAAAGACGAGCGCGTCGCGCACGGTTGCTGTTGATGGAATGAGGTCGAATACACGAGGTGCACGAGTATTATAATACGAAGGGCAAAAAGTGTCGTCGCTCGCGAGCCGATCAACACAATCGGCGCGATATAAACATTGCGGGCCTCGGCGGTGGTTGAAGCAAGAGTGACTTGCTTTTGAGCGTCTCTTCTTTTCTCGAAGATTCCGGAACGACGAGGGGAATGCGAGGAGGTCTTTCAACTGTACGCGACATTGATGCACTCTATTTATTGATTACTGAAAATAAAGAAAATTACTCTGTCAAAATATCGGACATTTGTTAGCTTTATATGAATTAAAGAGGAATGGGTACGATTAGAAAATGTGTTAGCAACTAATTGTACAGAGTGTTAAAGTTGTTGTGACGCCGTTTGCGGAGAATAATTAAGGGTCATGATAGCGTTAAAGAGTGGAATTTCATCCCATGCGAATTTTGTCTCGTTCTTATTAAATGTTAGTCGTGTATAAAATGTATTTAAAAGTATTGTTTCGCATTCACGAGATTTTGTCGTGAATTCTGCTTTGCAGGAATCTCAGATTGAATCGCGGGCCAATACTTTTCAATGCGACGGGGAATAGAATGTGAAAATCTTGTATGCCTCTGAATCCGAAAACAATTAAGAGGAGAAGTGAATACTTTTCAATACGAAAGTTCGTATTTGAAAATTATTGATTGCGATTGAATACAAGGCATATTTGAAATGAATTAAATCCTTATTAATGCGAAGCATTTATCACTGCCATCTCGCATTTAGCGCGGTGAAATTTAATGGGAACTAATACTTTTTAGTCCCTTTCTTCGGATCAGAAAGCAGAATTCAGACGTATTCAAAATGTCAATACTTTTTAATATGTTTCAGTTCGACATTTTATACAGGGAGATTATCCGCTGCGGACAATAACTCTTCTACTTTTCATCTAATATTCAATGATGATAAATAACATTTAATTGCATTCGTTTGGCTTTTTTTATTTCGAAAATAAAAAAATATATACCATGAGATTTTACCCATGACAACATCAACTTTGATGCTTTTTTTAAAAGTTCAAATATTTCGTCGACTCGCGGGATATTTATAATCGGAGTCTCGTCGCGTTAATTAACACGTGCTCCTCCGAGCGGATCGAATGCTCACCGACGGCCACTGTCAGTGCCACGAGCGAATGTCCGGAACGGACGAGATGCTGAATTAAGAAACAGGACGAAGTGAACGGGACACGGGCAACGATACATCATGCGTCTCCATACATGTCAAATTGTTTATTATAGAAGAGACTTTGATACGGCAATATATATTCGAAGATTTAACATTTAATACGTACTTTTGTTTTTCTGCTCCCCCCCCCCGCTCTTTTTAGACCACCGGACATAGTCTGGCATAGAGATGGCAACTGTGGTTGCGGCACGGACATAAACCGCCTGAAAATGGATATAGCATGGACTTCCACCACATGCAGATTTTACCACCGAGACCTGAAAGTGAATGTACTTATCGTAGTTCCTCTCTCAAAATGGATGCAGATGGCGTCCTTTCCCAGTGCGGAAAGTCGGTGTCGCAGAAAATGTCGTGTTGGCCGCTCTCAGGTTTCTCTCTGATTTTACTATCGTAGCGACACTAACCAGAGAGTGACGTTGGAGCGGCAACCCACACGCCCAGAGCTATCTATTGAATTGAATTGAATTGAACTATCGTACCGGTGTTGTCTTATTTTTATAATCGCAGTTGCAACAATTGTGTTTTTTCTTAGCAAAAAAGTAATTTACAGTGGAATTGTTACAATGTTTCATAGAGTAAGTAATACTATTTTAATTAAACGCAAACAGTACGTGAAATCATTTTAAATTATATATTTTGTTTTATTTTTAGGTTATGTTAGGAACGCGCAATCATATCAGCCGATTAAACAATGTGCGTTTCTTTTCTTTAGACAGAAACGAGGCCACAAAAATAGAAAAGTGTAATTATATTATTATATAATTATTTGTGTGTGGGTGTGTTTGTGTATGTATATATTCATACGAGACGTTATGAGCTATATAATTATATATTTCTGTGTGTGTATGTGTGTATGTATGTGTACAAGTATAAAGACAATTGTTAAGTAATTTTTGCATCAGTATGCAAAATATAAAAATTACTATTTAGTATAATTCATTTTAACATAAAATATTCTTTATGTACTGATTGTAGCTGTAAACAGTGTAACTTTATTAGGAAGAGTTGGGGCAGATCCACAGAAACGTGGAACCACTGAGCATCCAGTTGTGATATTTTCTCTTGCAACACATACAAACTATAAGTATGAAACAGGTCTGTAATTGATATAATCCATAGGTTTAAAAAACAAGTAATAATATACATAAGTTGATTATCTTATAGTCTATTAATCTACAGGTGATTTCATGCAAAAAACAGATTGGCATAAAGTATGTGTCTTTAAGCCTAATCTAAGGGATGCTGTATATAATTTTTTGAAAAAGGGTCAGCGAGTAATGGTAAATGGTAGAATCAGTTATAGCGAATTTAAAGATGAAGAAGGGAATTCTCGTCCTAGTACAGCTGTCATAGCAGATGATGTAATATTTTTCCAGTAAGACACATCTGTACTTATGTGATCTATTTTTTCAATAAAATTTTAAACTGTTTTTTAACTTATGATATATACATTATATTTCTGTAATAGATAATAAAATGGTTCTCATTTGATGTAGCTAAATTCAATGAAAAGTCTGCAATGATCTTATTAGATATCAGATGTAAGGAAGTTGGGAGAATTTTGGACTGATATATCTCACAACTCATTTAATAATTTTAAATATTTTGATGGTTATTTTTATAAAAATAGATGTTAATAGGTTATATTCAAGTTAGGATTCGTGAAATAATGGTACAAACATGTTCTTAATAACTAAATAGGTCTATATTTACAACATTCATTACTTCATGTTTTCACCGTAACAAGTTATATAATAAAATCAGCCTAATCTCTAGATCTCTATTTTACACATTTTGCTTTACATATGATGAAACGATATATAAAATTTTCCAACGCTTCCCCGTTTATACATGTGTGTATAAACGGAATAAACGTATACAATACATATATATATATATGTATATATATATATGTATGTATGTGTGTGTGTGTATGTATGTATGTATGTATGTATGTATGTATATACGTATATATACATATATTATGTGTTTATGCATGTGTATATATATATATGGTGTGTATATATACGTATACATGTAAATATATACATATATTTCTTTACTTATTTATATGTGTGTGTATTTAATATTCTTCTTTCACATTTGTGATGTGAAAATTATTTACACGACCGTTAACACAAGAGTCAATAAAAGATGTACATAGATATTCTTATGTTGATAACATTGCGCACTTCTTTAGAAATCGACAAATGTGCGTGCACACTTCATCTGCGTAATACCTACTTAATCGTTAACTTCCCTTTCTTGTGCTATAGAGATCACAGTATACAAGAAGCCAGATATATTTCCATATGTCATTTTCCATATTCATTTGTAAATCACTTTGTAAATCACTGCCTTTCCCTCCTCCCTTTCTCTCTCTTCGTCTTCAGTCACTCTCTCGCATTCACGCTGCTATTCTCTCATACTTTCTCAGTTTTGTATTCTCGAGTGCAAAAATACGATTAGTAATTTGCTTAAAATCTGCAACTTGTTTCCTCGCTTCTTTTTCATTTCACCTCATGCTGTGTTTCGCAGGCAATCACCGGATAAATTCGTGGAATGTAAGCCACAATCGCACCAGCAACAAACATAGAAATTTCGAATATAAATTTTGGTAGTAAAATATATATATTTTTTTCTATAGATAAATTTATATATAACTCTGGCCCCGAATTTCCATAAAATTCTTTCTATTCTTAGAGTAAATGATGTCGTATAAGTTTCGCTCGCGTATTATATTGGTAATTGCGTTATTTACAATTCCTACAACATATATATTCGATTATAGAACGCGTATTTCTAGATATATTTTATATCTAGAATATCTCCATATTATATATTTCTCGTGTATCGCGATACGACACGGTTCCAAAATCGTGATATATCTACGAGTTTTTTTTTGGAACAATCGACTAAATATGCTACATTATACATTCGTTCTCTTAGTAAGCAGCAAATATTCTTGGCACAGATACGTCAAAATATTGAAGAATCGTTTCAGCGTGTATACCAAAAGGAGCTCGAGAAGATCTAATTTGAATATATTCTGCCAAATATACTGCCAAATATATTCAGCCAAATTTACAAGTAATGCGTGATAATTTTCTTTAACTTTCACAAAGAGATCTTATCGAGCTTTTTGTATACCGACATCTTCCTAGAAATATAATTCTTCTGTGATGCATTCAATGAAATCTCAAATCAAGTAAATCCCTCTTTCCCTTTCCTCCCCCTTTCTCCCCCCTCTCTCTATCTCTCTATCTCTATCTAAAGAGAGAATTCTTTGGAATTAATTTTTTTCATGATCACGAATTGCATTTCGTTGAAATAGAGTCACATCACAGAACACTGATAATTTCACTTATCAACACGTACTTAAAATTAAAAACAAAAAAAAAAAGAGGAAAGAACAGAACAAAGGCGCGAAAAGAAAGGAAAGACCTGGTAAAACAGTTTTTCCTCTGGCATTGCATTTTTTGTACATTGAATTATATGATCGGCGTATCCTTAAGTGCACCCAAGTCTTCATACGTGTCTCATTACGTCGTTGTAAAAGCGGAAATGAAAGTGCCCAACAATTCGCGGAGCTGGGTCCATGGTGGGGTAGGAAGGCGGTGACGGGCGGAATATCCG
The DNA here is from genome assembly GCF_003227715.2 of Harpegnathos saltator. Classification (NCBI taxonomy): domain Eukaryota; kingdom Metazoa; phylum Arthropoda; class Insecta; order Hymenoptera; family Formicidae; genus Harpegnathos; species Harpegnathos saltator. The sequence goes on along the minus strand of NW_020230161.1, from coordinate 1,060,955 downwards.
CGAAGATCCAGCTTCATCGAAGCGTCTTATCGTTATCGGCGCGCAAACGACTCAACGCGAATGTGTCCGTGCGTGCGGACGGGCGAATCGTTATCCGATTTGCGCCGCGAGGTGATTGGCAAAACGCGTTTCTCTTCGCGCTTCTTATCACTCTGTTACACATGCCGACGAAAGTGTAAGGATCCTCGTGTATATACGTGTGTACGTGTATTTGTGTATATGCATTTGCATGTGTATATGTGTAGCGCAGCAACTCGGTGGAATTTCCGACAGACAGAGCAGCGGAGGAATTCGATTCCTTGATCTCCCTCGGATATTATCTTTGGAGTGTCGATGTGATTCCGTGAATTTGGACAAATGTATGCTTATTCGTTTCCTTCCGCCTTGACGATTATTATCAGAGAGTCTCGCGGCGTGTAGATAGGGAGGGGATTGTAACAGTTTTCTGTTCGCGTCTCGCACAAACCGTTTTGCTTTTTGCAGGTCCGAATTATTAGCGATTGTGCGTCGATCGATGTTCCGCATAGTTAAAACATTGTAATTTTATTCTCAATTACTGCTTCATTCTTAATGCATCTTTACATTCGTCCTCTCTCATTTAGCATCAGACTGCTCTCTTTCTCTCTCAGTTTCCGTTTTTTCTCCTTTTCCTCTTCCTATCTCTCGCTACCGTATGTGCCCGCGGCTCGGTAGCCTTCTCCGACTATTCCGCGAATCACCCGCCTTTGCGCGGATGACTCCATCTTTTCGCAAACGAACAACCGTCGAAGGTATTCGGTTCCGATGGCTCGGCCCGTTAGTCGGTTGCCAATACGAGACCCTCCTTCATCAAAAGGTCGCCTTGACGCCGAGTCCTACGTCCACGGCGAGTAACGATTACGCACGATCATTGCGTTCCTGTCATCGCTAGGTCCCGCGTCACTTCCTCTCTTCCGGCTCCTGATTGGTCCTAACGAGGTTGTACGTGTGACTTGATCTGTACTTGGCAGGTGGGTCGTGCAGCGGAAGGGGCTGCTCGCTCGACGGCTGGCTCATGCTGGACATCGAGAGATCCGTAGGCATGTCCACTTCCGCCGACTCGATGAAGGCTCCGTCCTCCTCCGGCTCCGGCTCCGATTTTATTCGCGCATGTTGACGTAGCGCCGATATGTTCTTGATGTTCTTCAATTCGACGGTGTTGCGTAAGAATCTGTAGAGAGTAAAGGTGGCTTATATAAATCTCTTTCTTTCTCACTCCCGAGGACGAAATCCCTATACATGTCATTCGACGTCGATGTGTTCTTTAAAAAAAAAATCGTACGGTCATATCGCCAGTGACAGTAATCATGAGTAAATATAATGTCACCAATGGAAATTGAACGAATCAACGCGTCGTTATCGTCGTATAACGGCTCCGTTGTAATTTCTCTCGCACAGCGCGATGGCACACTAATTACTGAAAACGACAACAATACTCACTGGTAACAGTGACGTTCTCCCTGGACTTTTCTAAGTATGTTCACGCGGTAGTAGTAACGAAGAGCTCTGCTCATTTTGTCGTAATTCATAGAGAGATGATTCTTCTGGATGCCCCAGAGCCGCGCGAGGCCCGGTGGATCGACGATCTTGAACACGCCGGTCTCCCGATTCTTCCACGCGATGTAATGCGTGTACCGTTGCGTGGGTTCGTTCAACAACTGCTGAAGGAAGTCCCAGAGTAGTCTGCCGTCTGCAAAGAACAACGGAACGGAGACACTTAGCGATTGGTTTGCTTACAGTGAATTCTCTCATTGAGCGATTGTTGAAGAGCGAAGCACGGCAGGAATGATATCTAAAGGACGCGCGCTCAAGAGACCGGGTGTCTCTTGAGCCGCCGTTGATCCTGCAACTCCTTGGCTACTCAACGCGCTGCGTAAACTTGACCGATATTCATATATACTAACTCGTGTTGGGCTCCGTAGAGTCGCTGGGGAAGAATTCTCTGGCGGTGCTCGCGGTCGACCGGAAGGCACCGGGAGTCAGCGGCATCAGCTGCGGCGGTAACGTCGGGCTCGGCTGATCCTTCACGCTAACCTCGCTGAGTCTCTGCACCGTGAGAGCGGTCGGTGTCGCCGGCGGGCTGCTGTTGCCGCTCACCTGCTGATTGTCCTCGTCCGAGTCGCTCTTGTAGACCTGCGTCTGGTTGCCGTCCGCGTGGCCAGGCGAGCCCGCTTGACTGTCCACGGAGGGCGCCGGCGACAACGTGACCGAGTTGGCCGACATGAGAGAGGCAAGATTCTGGGCGTACGGAGTGTCCGTCCAGGTTGGCGTCGGCGGATGAGAGTGCGGGCTCAGCGGGTACGCGGTCGGCCTGGTCGGCGTGACCGGGCTGTGCGGCATGCATCTTTGCAACTGGCTGAAGTCGCGCACCAGCATGTTGAGCACGTTGTGCAGGACGTCGCCGGCGCTGGGGCATCTGTCCCCGAGGTCGGCCTTCGTCAGCAGGCACAAGGCCTTGCCGTTCATCTGAAAGCCCTCCATGTCGATCGTCGGCAGATCGAATTCCCTCTCGGCCCACTGCAGGAACGCCGCCACATCCTCGCGCGACCACAACCTCGGGTCGGTCGCTGGAAGGCGAGAACAGCGTGCCATTGGTATACACGTATGAACTCATCCGCGCGACTGTGTTCTATTGTGAAGTCTGACGTCGTCTAAGCGTTTCAAGTGGACTCGCGCGCTCGCTCGCCCGTTCGTTCGTTCGTTCGTTCGGCGAAGTCCCATGTGGCTACGTTATTAGCGTCAATACGGATTACGTTAGATACTCTTCGCGAGGAATTAAAGGGCATTATAAGCGTGACAAGTCGCCCGCCTGACTTAGATGACCGTACAAAGTGCGTTCGCATCGCGCGCGAGAAGTTGTGCGACGTCAATTTTCGACTTTCAGCGGCGACGGGTTATTCGTCGAGCAAGACGACCTCTAATCGTCGTCTATGGTCCTTCGCCAACCTTTCCGACGGCACTCGCGTGTACTCTCTACCGTGGAAAACTACGGGGAGATTCAGCGTCGGAGAAGGTAGAATAGAAGATGAAACCGAACTTTTGCCCGGAATATTCATCTAATATTCAATTCGCAAAATGACGCTTAAAACAATGAAGATGTTCTTTGACCTCTTGACACAAACATCGAGTCAGCGCCGCGGGAATAGAAATCTCTTGCATAAGACCGGAAATAACCGCGCGGCGCGACACGCAGGAGTGTACCAATTCGGAACACTCGTACGGAGAAGAGCGCCGTTGATTCCTGATAAGGCTTACCAAGGGTCGTTGGCAAGTGCGTTTTAAAGTCCAAGAGGGAACTGGGCGGCGGGTGCGTGGTGTGCGGGAAGTTTATCGGGGCCCCGTACTGGTGGGCCCGCCAGAGGAAGTCCGTACTGAAAGGCAGCGGTATGTTCGAAGGCAACCGGGAATCCATTCCGGTTATTCCGCCCGCGGCGGAAACCGGTGGTAGCTGTGGTAGCTGAATCGTTGGCACCAATTTCATATCACGCCTCCGTGGCGCCTGGTTTCTGCAAAAGAAAAGACGGGCGATCGGGTTTATTTATTGTCGAGCGGGGCTCGCGCGATTCGCAAGCGATGGCCATCGCGTAAAAATGAGCGCGCGCGCGCGTGTATGTGTGTATGTGTGTATTCCCTTAACATACTTCGCTTTTGTGCTCACGTCGCGCAGCGCTACATAAAACATGAAGTAAATAAACCATGCTATTTTCGGTTCATCGCACGAGACACTAAGCCATTCTGGGAAGCAAGGCCGGATAATGAGGCCGGGAAGCGTTAGACGGATAGGTGTTGGAATAATTAAGAATTCTAATATACCTCTCGTCCGACACGGGCAAAATCAACTGAGGAGAAGTGGACCGAGCGAAGAGCGCGCAACGGTCGACGGAGCCGCGACGAGTGCGAGTAGTTCCCACGAGAATCGTGTACGGAAAATTATCGTAATTGAGGATTGAGTTGTGTGAGAGAGAGAGAGAGAGAGAGAGAGAGAGAGAGAGAGAGAGAGAAAGAGAGAGACTAAATGTCAAGCGCAATAGCGCGCGCGTGTGTGTATGTGTGTGTGTGTGTGTGTGTGTGTGCGGATAACGGATTGAATCTTGGCCGACTGAGCGGAAAGCGAGCGTGACAGATTGTAAGACAGGTCTCTGTCTCCAAAGCGAGCATAAGAAACATCAGGATCCAAACATCGTGCACGGAAGAGCATTAAACATCGGCTAGTCGGTGTGATCGAGAGAACGTAAATATTATTTAACACTTCAGTCCCCCTTCATCCCCCCCCCTCCCCGCTGCCGTCCCGCTTAGGATCCTGATCGTGGATCGCGGTTCCGATCCAGGATCCACGGATTATTCTCGCGACTCCCAGGACTTCGCGAATCTTTGCCGACACCCGAGTCCTCCGATTCGCGCTGTGCGGCGTGATGACGTCATGCACACATCTCTCCCTCGCGTTACCCTTTCATCACGGATTGAAATTACTTAACTCCTGCGGAGCGAGTCGCCGGCGCAACGTTCGCTCGCCGATGTACAATGACGGCGGGATTACAGTTACACGTCGGCTCGCGCGATTTTCTTACACGGCGGATGCGGAGGTCGCGCCCGCGACTTCGAAGGAGAGGAGAGCGTCGCGGCGGCGCGCGTCCGTCCTCTCCCTCGTCTCCGCTGCTCTCCCTCTCCCCCACCCCTCTCTCTCTCTCTCTCGCGACGACCGGTTCGCAGACGTTCATCGACTATTAGCATAGAATGTGGGGGCATAAGAATGAAAGCCGGCAGGAAACGCAGATTTACATAACGTATTTCCATCGACGTCGACGGAGCTATTTCCGTTCCCGAGACTCGCGGAGACCCAACAGGCAGGCTCGGCGAGGCTCCTCCGGCTCGGACAACGTCCAAATTCTCGGCTGTCATTCGCTAAACCGAGTCGCGACCGCGGAGGATCCTGATTGTATACGTGGGGGGGGGGGGTGGGAGGTATGCACCCTGGAACATCCTGGCGTAATCGCGATGGAAAATATTGCAATGGGGAATCCTGCGAATGAAGCATCTCGCCTTGAGCTCTTCCTTGAGGGTACATCTGTCTTCCTAGATATCCTTTTTTCGTTATATTTTTATTTCCTCTTTAATATTTTTATGACTCTTTTTATGATATGAATAAATTGCGCTCGCTTTTGCCTCATTTGCATCCATTTGAGCTTCCCGTTGCGCTTCATCGTGTTTATCGCGGAACACTCAGCGATTGCGTGACGCGTTGTGTCGGTGCGTTGTGACTAAAAAAATAAAAATAAAAAAAACATGTAATCGGGTCGGCGGTAGTATAAAATGCCTGTCGGTAATTATGTTATTTATATGGTAATCATATATTTATAATCCTTGTACTCGATTAGATGTAATTATGCTCACCGGAGTGCTCGCGGATGCGTTTAACATCACATGTTACGTTAATTTCTTACGCGTTGGCCGCGGTATGACATTGTGTTGAGCATTGAGAACGAGTTACGGTTAATGCGTCTCATAGTAAGTACTTATAATTGGAAATTAAGTGCCTGATGTCGCATCATGTACGGTGTAAGCAGCGAATTGCATAAAAATGCGATTATAATTGTTGCTGAATTTTAGATTTACGCGTGCTAGCGAATGTGTATATATAATTCATTATTATCGGTTATTTAGAGAGAGAGAGAGAGAGAGGAGGGAGGGAGGGAGGGAGGGAGAGAGAGAGAGAGAGAGAGAGAGTGTGTATGTGTGTGTTATCGTTTAAATATTTAATTATTTCGCAACGATCTGGCCGAGTGAGACTCGGAAGAAAGAAAAACGTGTAACATACACGTACGAATATTTGCTTCGGTCGATCGCGTTTCAGTGCCACTTGTCGCTACGAATTAACCGCGCGAGTGAAAATCCAAGAAGAAAGACCGCGAATATAAAGGCGATTTAATTAAATCTTCGATAAGAAGCGGCGCGCTGCTTCGAGATCACCCCGGGAATAGAACCGGTTCGCCATTTGGCTCCTTTTCGTGCGCGATTCGCTGAGGTTCCGGCATATTTCCAGCAGAAATTCTTCGTGACACTTTGAAAAATAATCGGAGGAAGCTCAACGGCGGCACAATACGACGCGCTGCTCACTCGGCGAGTGAGAGAGAGAGAGAGAGAGAGAGAGAAAGAGAGAGAGAGAGAGCGAGTGAGAGAGAGAGAGAGAGAGAGAGAGAGAGAGAGAGAGAGAGAGAGAGAGGGAGGGAGAGAGGAAGAGAAAGAGAGAGGAGAGAGAAATGCCCCGAGGGAAGAAGGTAGGAACCTCGGGCATGCGAAGGTCGATGTGCCGTTGTCTCGCACCAGGAAATCCTCGTCTCTTCGGTCTCCTCCCCACTCCCTTAAACGCCGAGTACGCGAGTGGCCTTACTCACAGGTGCTCCTTTCGGCCGGCGATTTTTTGCCGCGAGGCTAATTAAAGCGGCTACTTGAGGCGGCGTCAAAAGAGAAATAGATAGATAGATAGATAGATAGATAGATAGATAGATAGATAGATAGATAGAGAGAGAGAGAGAGAGAGAGAGAGAGAGAGAGAGAGAGAGAGGTCGCCTCCGCGCGTAAATTTACGTCACGTCCTCCTCGTGACATTGGTCTCTCATTTTTCATCGAATACCACGGATGGGATCGAGTATCTCGCGAGTAAGTTCGAAGCCGACCGAGCGATTTCGCGTGCGTCAGCTCTTTATTAGATTTACAGCCGTGCAATTATTCAACGTCGATAGGTCCGGCGCGGCAGAAAATTGCGGAGGAACGCAAGATCCCGCCGAATTCATTTCCGACGATCACGAAGAATCGAGGACGTTATCGAGATTGCGTTAAAATTCCAATTTATCCCCGTTCGAACGAAGGAGAGACGGCCACTTGTGACCGATCAGAATTAGAGAGAGAGAGAGAGAGAGAGAGAGAGAGAGAGAGAGAGAGAGAGGCTATCGCGAGATTTCCATTGCTATGCGAGGCACGCTGCCGAGCCGCCTCGGTAACGAGAAAGGTAACGCAGAGCGAGACACCGGAATCTGCGGTTCCGCGACGTTCTTTTCTTCCGGCAGCGGCGACGTTGATCGCTCGGCGAATCGCGCGCCGCGGAAACGGCGGCAGGAAAAGTCGCGACCGCGACGCCACTCGTGATTCCAGACGCGGCGGAGATCGAAGGACAGGAGAACGCGCCGGAAGTGCGTTCGATCGCGACGAGCGAGGTTTCCGCATCGAGTATTTCTGCGCCTCGTCACGCCATTTGCGATCAGTGGCGTAACCGACTCAGGCTCAGGGAGACCCCGAAGAAAGCCGAGGAGGCTTCGCCGCTCCTTCGCTTTTATCAAATAACCGTTCCGTTCAGCCTGATATTAACGGAAGCGCATGGGAAATCCACTTCTACGCCATAAACATAGAGAAGAACATTTACGAGTATGTATTCGATGCAAAGAGGAAAGAGTGCGATACGAAGAATGTGTGTGAACATAACGTCTATATAAATTTATAATATCCAACAATATCACTCTCTCGAACCGGAAAGCGTAACATCACGGAAAAGCTCAGGAGACGCGAAAAGGCTTCACCACCGTCGCGAATATGTTCACATTGTCGCGATACGTTGCGTGTAGGAATGCAACGATAAATCGATAATATCGATATATGGAGAGACAAATATCGAATATTTATCGATATTCTTTTGTCTCCGACAAAATCGATATATCGATACGAATTTTACTGATATTTCGTATTTTTCAGTCACAGCTCTGGAGGCCTATTACGGTTCTATGACCGAGATGAAAATGTGCAAAAGTGAATGAATTCACTGGAATATATATATATTATGTGATCGGTCGATGTCCAGTAAATTCGCTCATTTTCATTATTTTCAACTCAATCGTTGAACCGTAATAGACCACATGTATGCGGTGATCTCTGGTGGACGATTGCGGTTTATTATATATTTTCTAACAAGAATATGACAATCAATTATATGAAGATAAACATTTTTAAAAGATCTTTTTAAATTTTTCGTATATACCTTTTATATGCATACACTTTTTTATATAAATATCGATATTTTTCAAGATTATCGTTATCGATGGTTCTGAATGACGATGATATCGTTATTTTGAGAAATCGTTGCATCCCTAGTTGCGTGTCACCGTCGCGCCGCCGCCGCCGCCGCTCGGAGTCGTCACATAGGGAAGAAAATGAGCGCGTGATGGCATTGCACGGCCACGCGCGATCGCCGCCACCGCTCGTCGCTTCGGCAGATCGTTGCCGTCCACGTTGCAGGGCCACGTGTTCCGAAGCGTAAGCACGACGCGCCGGCTTGCGAATATTACTGCAGACGCGTCTTGATTCATCCGATTCACGTTCGACGAGAGGGACAGCGAGTCGTTGATGTGAGCGAGCGAATAAACGCCGTAACAATTATGCGAATGTATGCGCTGTCGCTTGCGTTATAATCGCATTTATTTGCGGCGCACCCTGCGACCCCGATACAAAGATGAAAACGCGTGTTGTGTCGTCACAGTTTGCCGTGCGTAATAATTCGCGTACGTAATAATTCGACGACGGATCTAAGGTCCAGACGTTTGACCGGAAAAGTCGGCGGCCGATGAACGGCTCTCGAGAGGCCTTCCGGAGCGCGTTGCGGGTTCGATCGTTAATTTCATCATTCATTCATCCGGCCCGGTCTCGGTCGAGTCGCTTTTCCCGTCGCGCGCGAGATCGCCCGATTGAATCGAGACCGTGCTAATCGCGCGCGAGGGTGTGAAAGACGCGGCGCGTTTCGCCGAGCGGCGGAGACGAGCCGCCGAAGAGCACGAGCGGACGGTCGGCGAAACGGCGGAGATGATTACTCCGCTCCGCGCTCCGGGCCGACAATTTAATCGCCATCCGTCAAACGCGCGACGCGCCGTAATCGGCCAGCCAGCCGAGCTAAAGGCACCGTGATTAGACCTCGTCGTATCCACCTTGTTGTCTCGTTTCGCCACTCCGAACAACGCGAGCGCAGACTTATACTCTGTGCTCCTCGTCGTCGTCGTCGTCGTCGTCGTCGTCGTCGTCGTCGTCGTCATCTCTCTTCGTCGGTCGTCATGTTCCCCTTAATGTCAGAGGTTCGTTATGCCTTATTCATACCGGCACACACCAGCGTGCGCGAACGCGCACGCACACACAGGCACATGGCCGGTTGCGTAACTCGCGCGCACGAGGAAACGACATGTGCGATTTGTTAAGATCACCGTGTGCACGCACACGCACACGCACTCGCCGAACGTTCTCCCGGGCGGATATCGCCGCCGATTGCCGCCGATCGCGACATGCGGCTCCCGTGATACACGAAAGATCTCTCGGATATGTGGAGTATTTGTAGCCGAGGACAATTCGAGCGTGTCATTTAATGAGTCCGCGTCGAGACGACGATAATAACGACGAAAGATAATCTCGTCCACGATGCTGCTCGGCGATTATCCTCGCGCTGGACTTCCCCCGGTCGTCGTGAGCGAGCGAGACGAGAGCTCGAGCGGAACGACCGAGCGGTGTGACTCGTTACTACGTTAATTCCAAATATGTGGTAGCCTTGACTGATTTACTTGACGTTCATCGCGAGCGACCTCTTATCGACAGTCGTCACGCGCGCACAATTCCTGTTTATGTCCGTCCGACGTTTCACACACCTTCCGCGCGCGCGCAAGTCGTCAGCTCGACGTAACCGCGTGCCGAGTTCTCCTCGCAGTCCCGAGAGCACTGGAATCACCAAGTGGCGCGCGACAACGAGCCTAATTATAAGCTCCGCCGATAATATAAGCACGGCGAGAACGGCGATGGAGAGGTTGACGAATGCAGGTTTAATATCCAAGGTGCTGGATATATCGACGGCACTGGACTGTACCAGCGCGAGCTCGCGCAGAAAGTTACGGCCTGGGAAGTGTAACCACCTCGAAACCCGGCGCAAGCGACCACCGCCGTCGACGCCTCCTCAGGTCGAGGAGGAAGTAGGTAAGTACACGCATCCGCGTGCGCGCTCGCGCGTTATCTGCGCGCACACTCACGCACGTACACACGGCGCGAACACGCAACGGCGGATTAAACGCGGTGTTTCGCAACGTCTCGAGAAAGAGAGAGAGAGAGAGGGGGGGGAGAGAGAGAGAGAGAGAGAGAGAGAGAGAGAAGCAATTATATATCTCATATCCGCACGGAGACAATCGGACAGATCAACAGCGATTATTAATGCGACTCGATATATCGGCAAAAAGAGAGAAAGGTAAAAAAGTACATTAACGCGTGTATTTGCGCACAGTAATGAAAAGTCATTTAATTCGCACGATATATAAAATGAGTAAAAGGCAACGCGCCTCAACGAGGCGGGATATTTACTAGCTATTTGCCGATCGAATAAAAATAACAGGTATCTAGAGAGAGAGAGAGAGAGAGAGAGAGGCGCGTATATATTGTTCGAGGCGCCGCGACGTGCGTCACACACACACACATACACATGTATGCATGCGTGCATGCGTGGACTGCGCGACCTCGTGTGGGTGCTTGCCAGGCGACGTCTGAAAATACAACCAGGAAGAGGTATGTACCGCACCGAGGTATGTATGTGGAGAATCGGCCCGCGCGGTGGGGGGAGGAAGAAGGAAGGTCCTTGGCGAACCAGGATTTAAGATTTATCATATATAACGTTCAAGAACGCGCGCGCGCGCGCGCGTGCGAAGGAGAACATTATCTTTTACCTCTGTATCTCTTTCTCTCTCTCCCCCCTTTCTCTCTCTCTCTCTCTCTCTCTCTCTCTCTCTCTCTCTCTCTCTCTCTCTCTCTCTCTCTCTCTCTCCCTCTTTCTCTGTCTTTCTCTCTCACGAACACCTCCGTCGCGATTCTTCCTCTCCGCGCTGCACACTTCCGGGTTTCTTCGCTTCCTGTCTCCCTCTCCCTCTCTCTTCCTCTTTTACATATTTCTCTCTTCTCTCTTGCCTCCCGCCCGCTCCCCTCCTCACTCTCACCCTACTCCTCTCTTTCTGTCGTTCGTTTACTCGTACGCACGCGGACGCTTTATCGGTCCCCCGTCTTTGTCCGTCGGTGTCGAGGTGTACTACCGCGCGAGTGATTAATGCGGCTATATACCGGCGCGATGTGTAAACTGGCGTGGTAATTAGCGTACATTGTAATAGCGATAGGCTGGTTTTTCCACCTCCTTTTTGCTCTCTCCCTCCTTTCTTCTCTCGTCTTAACGATTTTGTGTCTCGCATCCGAGAGCATTCTGCCGGGGCATTCCTTCGCTATCTTCGTCCTAACCTTTTTTTCGCTTTTAATGCGTCGTTATTTCCGAACGGTGGTGTGACAAAAAGAAGGGAAGAGAGAAAAGGAAGGAAAAAAGAAGAGACGCACTCGCGCCGAGTTGTCTCGCTGCTCCGCCGCGCCGCCGGAGATATTCTTATCTGGCGCGTCGAAAGTTTTTCGTCGTCAACTCTGCCGGCGTGTGCGTGATTCACGATTCATTTGAAATCCGCCAGTCGGAAAGTTCGCGCCAGGCCGTGTCTCGGGGTCGATCTGTACGTGCTGGACGCGAGGTCTCCGCCAGGAGTCACGCGTTATAATACAGGACTTTTGAGCGCTCGCGGTATCCATTGTTTGCCGCGATAACCGATACGCGTCTGCCCGCGCCGGTAGATGTTTCGCAGATAACACACGCGGTGCGCGCTGTTGATAAGGGGGACTTCCAGTATATCGCTCCGGTTTCATACGGAGTATCAACGGACACTTGCTTTCGTGAGATACATTTGTGTTACGCGCGAGATAGCGCCGATCAGCTCCGGAGATAAGATTCCGACGGTCAGCCTTTATTTAATGGATCGCGTTTATATTAATTCCTGCTCTCGCCGAGTTATCTTCGATCGACGAGGGAAGACGACGAGGAGGGGGAGGAGGAGGAGAAGAAAAGGAGGTGAAGCAACGTGTCTCCGCGTGTGAGAGTTAAGTCACGACGATGAACGTGATCGGCAATCGAGCGAAGCAGCAAATGAACGATAAACAGGCCGAGAGTTCCCTTTCCCTTTCCCCTTTCTCTCGCAGGGACTCGCCGCGAAGGACTCGCGGAAACTTCTGCCTTCGCGAGGGCCGAATGTCGAAATACACTTCTCGCATAGGCGAGGTTGCGGTCAGATAAGCGCCGCGATGAGGAAACGCAATCGCGGCGCGTCACGCGCTCTAGGGACGTTTCAGTGCCGCTGACGTCATTGACCTGACTTTTAACGTGATTACGGATCGCGGGGGAAAGAGAGAGAGAGAGAGAGAGAGGGGGGGAGAGAAGAGAGATATATATCTCTCTATTTCCTCTTCCCTACACGACTATAGAAATAATCGATTAATCTTATCGCGCCGGTATCACCGTCGTAACGAGTGTGCGAAGAGCGCCGCGAGCTTCGTCGTCGTCCACGGCGACTCACATCTCCGACTTGCGCGTCGCCGAGTTCCTCTCACGACGATCACTTAAGAGTCGGCGTAACACGCGCGGCAAAAACTGCCATGCATTAATCGCTCGCGTTCGCGGCGAGTCGATACGCGTCCTCTGCGACGCGAATAAATTCGTCAATCGTCAGCCGCGGCCACACCTTGACGACGACAGAGGAAGAAGCGTTTTTTATCGCGCAGCTCCGCGAAGCGCGAGGAGAGAGAGAGAGAGAGAGAGAGAAAGAGAGAGAGAGAGAGAGAGAGAGAGAGAGAGAGAGAGAGAGAGAGAGAGACACTCGCGTTATCCTCGTCGGCGCGGCGGTTGGTCACGCGGGCGAGTTACGCACCGGCGGGCGTAATCGCGCGTTACGCACGTTGCTCGCGTAAACACGCGGAGAACCTCGGCTTCGCGAACTCGCTCGGAGAAAGTCGAGGTGCGCCGGAGGTGCAACGGAACGCACCGAGCGCGCGCTACCGTCGGCGTACACGTGTCTCCTCCTCCTCCCTCCGGCACTCCTCCGCGTCTTCCAGCGCAGCGCGCGCGTATTTCCCCGTCTCGCTGCCCTCTCCTCGCTTTTGTTACGACACGACGACGACGACGACGACGACGACGTTCCGTAAATACTCGTCTACGTAATATCTGCCATGCGCAAGCTACCTGAGCTATCGCTGCTATCTGAGCGACTTAATTCCTGCGCGAGTCACCCCGTGTCACGAGCGGCCGACTGGCACGCGTTATCGGCGGAACCGCATTGTAAAAATGCAAAGTACAATTGCACGACGGCCGGTTGCGTCGGCAGACGCTTGGGAAATCGCGGGGAGAGAGATCCGGCGTTGCGCATGGAACGGTAACCATCGCGACCGCGCGAAGAGAACACGAACTCGCCGGCGCAGGAGACGAAATTTCGAGCGCGATGCGCGACTCGCCCCATGATTTTCCTCGGCGCCGGCAGGAGGGGCTTTATCTCTCTCTCTTTCTCTCTCTCTCTCTCTCTCTCTCTCACTCTCTCTATCTTTTCGTCGACGACATCGTCTCTCCCTACCGTTTCCTCCGTTCCTCTCAGTACGCACGATGGCTTTGCGAGGGCGTGCCGCGGACACGCCGGACTTGGCCGATCGGAAATACCCGGTCGGGTTCGCCGACCGGTCCAAGGTCGCGCAGGCATGCGGAAGGGAAGACGTCAGCGCAGGACGACAGTTCGACCCTCCGCGCTCTCGCGCGGAAGCTTCGCTACTAATCGGTCGGCGTCGATCGCAAGACCACTGATCGCCGACTGGTACCGACGACACCGCTACCGCGCTCGCTTCTTCTCACCTCGTTCTTCTCTCTTTCCCGCCGCTCCTCGCGCGATCTCCATCTCGCAGAGGCGGATACGGTTGAGATCGCCCGCGCGCGAACGTCGTCGATGATAACGCGAGCGGACATATATCAGATACGCCGCGTTCTTTATCTAATCAGAAATCCAAATAACTTCCCAGTTGCTGCTCGCTCGGGAAGCGCTACATCCGCGTCTGCCGCGTTCTTCACGGCGACGTACGGCGAGAAAAAGGAGATGGGTCTCCTTCTCTCCTGCGCCGCTCGCGCTCTTTCTCTCTCTCTCTCCCTCCGTCTCTCCGCGAGCGCACAAACATGCGGGACTACACGGAGCAAGAAAGAGAAGCGCTTCGGTACGCTCGATTTCAGCCGGCGAGAAGAATCGCGAGCACTCGTGATTGTATCCCCTCCCCTCTCCCCCCCCCCCGATTACGTCCCGGCAAGAAGCGTTAAATACGCCGTGACGTCTCGCTCTTCCGCGACGCGGCGCGACGCGACGCGACGCGACGCGGACGTGACGAACGTTCCCCGGCGCGCGCGTCCTCCGGCGAGGCTCCGCGGCGCGGCGGCGCGGCGTCGCGACGTGTTTTGCAGATGTTTACGCGTCCGAGTATCGCGCGACAGGTACCCCGGCCAGACGTGCACTATCGGCGAGAGCGAGGCGCACTTATCGCCGCGAGACGTGCGGCTCGCGTAAAACAGAAGAAGGTGATTTAATCGGCGCGCGTGTGCGCCTCCCCCTGGAGGCGGAAGCGACGGGCCTGCGCGTCGAGAGAGATCGCGGCCGATCGACGTGGACATTATCGCCGCATCCAACACTGCGGACGTGCCGGGCCGATACGGAGCGCGAGCGGAGTGCCGCGAGAGATATCCATGCGGACCGCGTTATCGAGATCGTGCCGAGGATAAGTCGCCGAGATCTTGCGCCTTCGTGAGAGAGATCGTGGAAATCGATGAGATTATCTCTTATTAAATAGAGATAACGATGGAGCTTGGCCCGCCGCGCCGCGCCGCGCCGCGCCGCGGGAGTTACGCGCGAGGAATCTGCACGGTTTGGCTTTTTTGGTCCCGGAAGAGCTGCTCGAATATGATGCTGTTTCATTGATACGCGTTTTCTTATTATATCGATAAGTCGATAGACTTGTTTCTCTCAAGAGGGGATCTGGCAGCAGCAGCAGCTAACGCGCGATCGTGAGACATGATCTGTGTGTTAGCCGCGCAGATTTTCTCTCTGAGAAGCGCAAAAGCGCATGTCTGCTCATAGCGACGCTGCTGAGGAAGTTTCGCGTGCAAAAAGAACCTGTTGCGCGATAACAGGTCGCACGAAGCTTATTCCGCACAATCGGCCTGAGCTCGACGACTGATCGCGATCGAGATCGCTGGCTTTATCGAGGGTGGCCGCGGTGGAATTTCGTAGATCGCGAGAGCGAAAGCGACGCGTACAGGTGCACAGCACCGGCGCTGATTGGCCGATTGGTCGTGTTTGCGGGAATCCTTAACGACCTCGATTTTCTCGGACGGCCGAGCAAGTGCGCGCGGCGAGAGCAACTGTGCTAACAGAAGAGATACCGGCCCGGTATACCTCCTCTGCTAAATTTCACCTTCCTTCCGATCGCCGAGCGCGCGCACGTGGGTCCTTCCTTTTACGAGACCGCCAGCCAACAAAGAGAGACATTCGCGTGCAATCTGCCGATCCCCCCGCGCTCTCTACACTCTCGCGCCTCGCAATCGTCCAAAATTATCGTCCAATTTTCAGCGATATGTAAATGATCTTTCTTCAATAAGAATTTCGCAAACGTCATAATCGCGTTGAAAGGGACATCTAAATTCAGTTTTCTTTCCGCAATTCTCGATGCGCTTTTTTCGGGCTTTTTCCTCTTTCGGCTTGTCGTCGGTGTCGGGATAAATTTCGGCAAACTGATCGCGAGTATCGTACGTTTTAATCTTCCGCGTCTCGCTTTCGTTATGCACGCAGATGTGAGTTATGAAATATTCGATAACGCAGCAGTGTCCCACCTGCGCGTATGCACATAATTTCGCTTGCAACGCACATTAACGAGTCCGCAGATAAGCTTTTATCGGCAGGAAAGATACCGCGCGTCTTTGGTGGTCGGCGATAGAAAAGCGCTTGTATTTCGAATGCGCATGTACGTCGCGGTCAAAGCGCGGAGGCACTCTGTATGTGTGTGTGTGTGTGTGTGTGTGTGTGTGACACGTGCCCCTCCTCCTTCCTCTCCCACTTCCGATATTGGTTGAAGTATTCTGAGAGTTTATAACGACAATAACAACAATGATGTGTCACTTCTATCGCAAATTCTTTTTCCCGTCGCTCGTGATAGCCCGTTTCTTCTGTGCCCCGACAGATTAACTCTCTTCCGTGTTTTCTCGATTTTTATATAACTTATCTCCCTCGCGCAATGTTGCAGCGGCCGATTGGAATCAAACGCGACGTGATTATTTTCTCTGGCTGGATTCGCCGCGGTTTATTGCATTACACACTTCTCGGCGGTGTAAAGTAATCTGTTTTCGGTGTCTGGGAGGCTCGCTCCAGATTTTCGATAAAACTCGATGTGAAATAATAGCGCGCGGCTCGGATGGCGATTTTTACAAGCGGCGCGGCGCCGCTTCCGCGATAACCCTGTTGCTCGCGAGTTGCAAAAACCGCGAGCGAGCGCATGAGAGAGAGAGATATCGGAAAAATCGCAATCACGACACTCCGCGGAATTGAATCGCGTGTGATTGCTTGACCCGACGTGACTTAATTAAATACCATTGCGATGACCATTGTCCGACTGCGGTCCGGCTTACAACGGCACGACCTAACACCGGATAATTTGCAAGTAGCGCGATGACGAATTGCAACGAGGTGTCGTGAAAATTTGACGCTTCAAATTTTGCGGGCTTCCCCGACGGGCTGCTCTACGAGAGACGCCAGCGATAAAGTCGATTCGACGGAACAAGGCGAACGTGTAAAGCGAAGTGTTGACTAATAAATGCACGTAAGTCGTATTGTGACTGGTATAGCGGTGTAATTAATGCCTCGAATAAATTCTTGACGAGCTCCTCTTTGTTTTTTTCATACATATATCACGCGATCGTTACGTCTAAAGCATGTGCAAAAAAATCGATGGGCAACTGGCGCGGATGTACTCGACGACGCCGGTAATTACCTAATTAAGATTAATATTTGAATTATCTCGCGCCGGCTGTTCAGCTGCGCGGAAGAATGCGCCATTTTTATCTCGGGCAAACAAAGACCGTCACGAGCGCGAATCGAAGATATCGGCTCGCCAAATATTTTCTTCCTCGCGCGACGCTTGACGCGCTATACATGTGTGTATCTCTTATAAATAAATAATGATAACTTGGTTAACAAGCGGTTAGTATTCTCGTCTATATTAAATTTTTGTTCAGAATTAATAATTCTATATACTTCGCCCCTTTCTCTCCGTTTAGTGTCATAGACGGCGACGGAAAAACAGACTGACGTCGATCATATTTTATTATAACATCTTATCTCATATGTAACATATGTAAGGCTTGCAAAATAATCCGATGAACGTCAGCAGCAGCAGCAGCAGCACTTTTGTGCGAATTTCGAGTCGACTTTTGAGAAATTATTCCATAATGAAGAATTAAAGAGTGTAAATTAAGCAACGGAAACGAACCATGAAATCTCACATTGATCATTTTAAATAAAACGATTATTCGATTAAGCAAATATGCGACAAAAATAAGAAATTCGCGAGACGTCGGATTAGATTTACTTGAATTTTCACAGAAACACGTTCCAAATTCAATGAACGATATTCTTGTCGCATCACACTCGCGAAATACTAATGTCTGCTAATTGAATGCACGTTTATCATTTTATTATTTAATCAGAAATACCTGTTGATTAATTTAGTATAAAAGATCGGGTTAGACTATTCAAGATAAGGCACAAATATCAGGTTCGGATAGGTTAGGATTTAAAAAAGTTTCATATAAATACGTTACATTACGGTAAAATAATATAACTATGCACATGCATGAACATTTTTACGAACGAAACATCGATTTTTGACGCACTTGTTACAAATTTATTAAAAATTAAAAATCTTACGCGTCAATATCTGTGCGCGCTAGTTCGCGCATTAGCTTTTTCCTTGTGATTGAGAAAAAAAAATTATACAATGTCATACAAAATAATGCAAATTGTTGTTGTTTTGCATTATATATATTATACAGGATATCTCTTAAGTGCTTAAGTACACGTAAAAAATATCCAACATTTTGGGAGTTGATTTCGAGCAAAAAAGTTTGTATAAACTTTGAGAGGCCTCGTTTCAGAGGCGCAGAGAGTGCTAAAAATTTGATAAAATCACCTTTTTTCTTAACGTCTCAGTGTTCAAACGAAAAGAAGCTCCTCAGGCATTCCATCATCGGGGAGTCGGGGTCTTTCTCCGAAATCTCAAGGGCCAAGGCGCGAGGAGAGAATAACGCTCGTTGAGATCATCCGTCGACCCCTTTTTCGTTCGCTCGCGTTTCTTCGGATCTTCCTCGAGGTTTCATCCTCTCTCCCTTCCCTCCTTCTCCTCACCTTCTCCAGCCGACTCGCTGAAAACACCATAGCCGACGTTGCAACGATCGAATCTCGACGGTATGAAAGGGGACGGCGTGGACGCAGCTTAACCATGTGGGTTGTGCGCTCGACCGATAAAACGACTCGACTCGACGACGTGTCAGTGACCCTCTCTCGTTCCTCCCCCTCTTTCCTCCCCCGCCTCCTTGTTCTCCTCCTTCTCTCCGCGCCCTCGACGCGGTCGTCGCGCGTCGTTCCCTTCGACTCGGTTTCCTTCTCCTTGCTCGGACTGATATTTTTGAGACACCTGCCCGCCGCCGGTGTCGGCACGTCAGGTATATTTTGCAATGTGTTTGTTCCGCGAAAAAGTCCAATTGTCGAGTCGAATAAAATATAATCACCGACTCGGTTCGGAGCTCATATTTCTCCCTTTTAAGTTTCATCTCGAATTCAATTTCCTCCCTCCCTCCCTCCCTCCCTGCTGGCTTCTTCGTACAATTATCGTCAATCCTCGTTATCATATCGATGCCGACACCAGTTTTGATCACACCAAGGAACGTCATGTGCGATATTACGTGCGCTAATAATAATATTCGAGGCACGCGCACACGGCTAAATGACGGCTAAATGAAATAGCCGATCGGAAAGGCTCGAGACGTCTTGTGCGGACAGGCATCTACGGGAATGCATTTTTTCCGCTTTTCCAGCCTGCGATCGCGAGCGCGTGGAGGGCGGGGGCGAGAGAGGCGGTGACGTGATCGGGTTTAGCCGCTAATCCGGGCACTTTCGCAGCGAGCGAGCGAGCGAGCGAGCGAGCGCGCGCGCCGCGGCGACCGCGATAAATTGCGGTGCAATTACGCACAATCGCCGGCGGGTATATAAAATCATGCCGGCGTGATTGCACCGTAACACCTGTTGGCGATTTCGCACGCGTCCCCCATGAGACGCGTTTCGCTACGCACGATGATCCCGGAAAATAATGATACTCGTGTCCCGTACGCGATTTGCCACGTCTGCTTTGCCTTTGCTCGGGTCTCAACTGTCGCGGGTTTACACCGGGTCCCGACCTTGCCTTGGCTTTTGGGAATCGTTCGGGTCGACCTTTCGAGTGTCGGAGCGACAAGAGAAATTATTTATGACACAAGTTACTCTGGAGAAACTCGAGAAATCTGCGTAACCGTGCAAGTTCTTTTGTTCGAAAATTCGAAGGCAGGAAGAACTTCGTCGTCCAGTCGCGCTGACTGAAAGAAGCGATGCGTGTTATCCAGTTTTTGAGATAAGGACGAGTGAAATTGACTGAGATTGTTCGCGCAGCGCGCACACACAGACACACACATACGCACAAAGTGGAGTGTAGCGCGCGGTAGTAGTAGGAAATAGTTCATACAGCTGCGATACCAACGACGCAGGTAGTAGACTCGCAACGAATCTGTTGGGCTCTCCGAGAGATACAAACGTCGCGACAGATTTATCGCTCGGCTATCATTATCATTGCCATTTTATCGCTCAGAGTTATTCGACTATCTTCGTTTCTCTTGTCGCAATAACCCGATGATAAAAGCGACGATAAAGCGAGAGGAAGCTCTCACACGTGTGTCTCGGCCGAAGGCGGAACAGATCGTCGATACGCCGTCCGACTCTCGAGGATACGCGGCGTCGCTCTCTCTGCTCGACGAATTTCCATTCTCCCAATCGACGCTCCGTCGTTCCGTGTCGTCACCGCGACGAGGACCCGGTCTCGTAACGCGTAACGCGCCCGCATCATCGGAGAATCCCGGCGGAGCGACTAATATTACGTCGTCGTCGTACGACGCGGCGATTTTCGCGGGGAATTTTTAGAGAACGCTCCTCTCCTCTCTCTCCCTCCCTCCCTCCTCCGACAGTCGTATATCCGGCATTTCGGGATTATCGTGTACTTATCGCGCGAGTCGCTGAGACTGCGTCGAGATGGCGTGTATCGGGAATGTCAGCCAGCCAGCCAGCCAGCCGGCTGCGACGAGAAATCGACAACCTGTTACGCGCGGGGCGCGCTCGACTGAGAACTCCTGGCGGCCACAAAGAGAGCAACGAGGTTGCCGCGATGCACGTGCATGCAAGTTACGCCGACCGGAAGTCGATAAAAAGCCCGGTTCACCCTCGTCATTCGCCACCAGCTCCTCGTCATGGGAAACAGCCTCCTCCTTCCACTCTCTTCTATTGGTCTTGTACGCATCTCTCTCGCTCTTTCTCTCTCCTCGTCTCACACGCACTCACTCTCTCTCTCTCTCTCTCTCTCTCTCGCTCTCTCTCTCTCTCTCTCTCTTTTCCCCGCACTCCTTTTCGCTATTTTCTTCCCTCTCGCGCGCGCGCGCGCGCGCTCGTCATCCAGCTACTTCTCGAGTGGTCCAGTAAACTCGGAGACCATCCCGAGGGGATTTACCGCTACCTCGTCCCTCCCCTTTCTCGCGTAATGCACTTTGCCTACGTATCCTCTTTCTGAACCAGCCACGCGGTAGTCTCGAGAGCTCGTCTTCCCCAAAGTGTCGGCCATATGAAACGGACGTTGACGTTGTTTCGTCTCAAGAAGCCTCTTTGTTCCGCGCGTTTTAACGCTTCTCGCGCAACACACCGAGAGAGGTCCTTTTCAAGGGACCATTTCATCCGCCGATGGAAATTTGTTCATGAGTACTTTCGGTCAAGTCAAGCCGTTATGTGCTGCAGCACACGTTCGACGCGCTTCCCTAAAATTTTCGTAGAGAGGTGTGTTTCTGAAGTTCAATCACCGGCTGAACTTCACCACCACGCGCCGCGTCTAATATTTTCGCCACGGTTCGTCGCGCCAAACCAAAAAACGCCTCGGTCCTTTTTTTCCCCGGAGAAACTTGCCTCTCTGATCTCGTACGCTTCTGGAAAATATTTCTTTCTCGTCATTATATATTCAAACGTACAGGATTATCGAGCGACAACTTGCACATGGCAGCGGGTAAATCGTTCGTTAATCGCCACGACTTTCCACAAAATATGTCCTTTTCGAATTTAGTGAATTTCGTTAAATCTCCAAATATAATATGTCCGTTGCTATTATTAACTGCTGTGTTCGAACAAACCAACGATTGGATCGACAGACAAGACTGTCTGGCTTCTCAAACAATTAAATCGCTCGATAAGAAAAGCAAACTGTGTCTCGTATGATTTTACCCTCTACTGGAAAGCTCTCTTGTTACGTTTAAATAAATTAGACATCTGATACTTGCGTACTTGCAGCAGAGACGCTACATATATATCTTACGGATTATATCTGAAAGTTATCGCCCCGCGTGCAGTTGATCTCCCACAAGATGCAAGCAAAAACGAGAAACAAAAGCGTGCTGCGGTGTTTCCTGTGGAAGTTGAAGGGACCACCACCTATGGGCGATTAAGATGCTCCTCACGAGGAGGAACGGAAAACAAGCAAAGACTAGAGTAGCCACAAGTCCTTTTTCCGAGAACTTAAATACAAACATATGTGCCGCTAAACGCAAAGAGCTCTTTGGAGTAGAGAGAGAGAGAGAGAGAGAGAGAGAGAGAGAGAGAGAGAGAGAGAGAGAGAGAGAGAGAGAGAGAGAGGGAGAGAGAGAGAGAAAGCAGGAGACAGAGAGGAAGAGACTGGAAGAAGGAGAAGAGAATATACGAGGAACGGAGAGGAAGAAAGAAGCAAAGGTGTACGACACGCCGACGAAATACCCTCTTTAGTCAGCTTGGCACGCTGACTAAAGACACGACGGAATCGACAGGAATGAACGGGGCACGCTGCTATTAGCCGCTGATTTTTCCCAAACGATATTTACGCGACACGGGATCGGCCGTTCTGCTCCGCCTCATTCGAGCAGAGACAATGCGAAAAGCGAATAAAATCCAAGTTCGCAAGGAGCCGGAAGTAATAAGAGACGTACGAGCTGGAAAACAGGTCGCCGGTGTCGGGTCAAGTAGTCAATAGCTAACGATTACTAGCAGTCGGGGTGCGCGTGGAAATATATATCGAGGGAAAGAGGAGAAAGCAAGAGAAATGAGGTCGAAGAGAATTTTAAAACACAGAGGGGAAGTGATCAGATCGGCGTGAGGCAGCGCGTTACGCTGCGCTGCGTCAAGCGTATCGTTAATCACTGAATTTTCTGAATTTTCAAGCTGTGTCACGAGAAGATACGTGGGAAGTTTCAACGGAATGCCAACAATGTCGACTCCTGCGACCCGGGGAATCAGCGATTTGTATCTTTCTGCTCTTACGTACCTCCCTCGTCATCCTTCTCAGGACATGAGCGAGCACGGTCGTGTGTACTATGACCTTAATACAATGTCCATGAATAATAATAAGAATAATAATAATAACAATATTCCGAAGAATTTTGCGAAAGCTCCAGCTGTTTCGGACCTTTACCGAGCGTGTTTCGGCCTCCGTCCCCCGGCACATATTTTCCGAAAGGCAAACGTGACGAGAGTAACGTCCGTGGGAGAAAGTACAGCCCTTATAACACGGTAAAGAGCCGCCGAGGCTGATTCACCGCAAAGAAGGGACAAGTGTAGGCGCAATCGAGCTCAGGTAGACATACAAGTCCGACACGTGAGACAAAAGCGGAAATAGAGCGGATCAGAAGAAGGACGGCGGCGGCGGCGGCGAATTCTCTCGCGTATGCTTCGCACTCGAATGTGCTAAATTAGCCACATCATGCCGCGGCGGCGGCGCGCGCGCGCCGCCGCCGCCGGATTTATCGAGTTTATTGGCTCGTACGAGAGAGAGAGAGAGAGAGAGAGAGAGAGAGAGGAGAGACCCACCTCCTCCGTGTCGCTAAATCAAGATCCCGAGAGTCGCGTGTGTACGGCTCGCGGAGACGGGATCGCGCCTAATATAAGCCAAAGGAATCGCCGTCGGGGACGGCGGTGTGTATCAGGAACGCGGATCTGCGTCTGGTAGGTGTATAAATACGCCATTAGGAAGTGTGCTTGCCAGCAGGAAGCGTCCGTGTCGGACAGCAATGAGAATCAATAGCGCGGCGCGGCGACGACCGCCCACTCGAGTCGCGCTAAAACGGACCGAACTTTTCGCCCGTTCTTCTCCCCGTGTGCGTCTCTCGTCTCGTCTCGTCTCGTCTCGTCTCGTCTGAAAAGCGTCGTCGAAGCGACGAGAGGAAGAAAAAAATTATGTAATTATCATTCGTACGAGGAAGAAACGCGTCTCGATCGGTCTCGCCCGGCCTGCGCTGAATCCGCGACTCGTCGCGCAGTTCTTACAACGCGACGCGACGCGACGCGACGCGACGCGACGCGGACTTTTCGCCAGCCGGGGCAGCCTCCGAGCAGAGATCGAGTGTGACTGGATGCCGTCACACTCCGTTCTCCGGGCTGTGCCAGCGATAGGTTCGCTTTTGTGCACTTCAACAAGAAGCGCGACACGACGACGCGGCGAGACGCGAGACGCGCGCAACGGCGCGCCGGTGCATGTCCGACATCTCTCATCGCGCGCGACGTTTCTCATTCGCGCAACGACGAACGTGCTCGGGGCTGAGCGCGCGCGCGCGCGAGCGCGAGCCGCGCAAGAAGTAATTAGTATGCTAAACTATTTTGTCACAGGCGTATGCATCGACCCAGCGCAGATAGCGGAAAGTTTTACGTCAGCCGTATGAATAAACGATGGTCGGCACATCAAAATAGATTCGCGTAAAATTATTCAGTAGGCCACGTGACCGGCCCGGTATTAATCGATATTACACGAGCATCGAGGGGACATGCCCGATCGACGGCCGCTTCACGAGGGAGAGATTATTTAGAGCGGCAAAACGACGCCCCTTTAAAGGTAGGGAACGAGAGAGAGAAGTGCTTCGTTCTCTTTTTTCTCTCGCTCTCCCTCCCCCCCTCGCTCTCTCTCTCTCTCTCTCTCTCTCTCTCTCTCTCTCTCTCTCTCTCTCTCTCTCTCTCTCTCTCTCTCTCTCTCTCTCTCCGCGAATAAAGCGCACTACATGCCGTTTTATTGGCGACTTGGAACGTAGGACGCGATTGCTCGTACGTTAAATTATTTGCGACCGAGTTCCCGTAATTTTGCCGGCGTCGCTTGTCGAGTGTCCCCGCCGGGGAGTTTCTGAGTTCTCAACGGCGAGTCGTCGCCCGAGGAAAAATAATATCGCGCGAATTGTCGGTCTTCACCGCGAAAGGGACAAGGAGGAGGGAGACGTGGCGCGAGGAGAGACGGACGGGAGAAGAGCAATCTTTCCGTCTGAGAATCGATTTCGCTCTCTGCCTCTTGAGTAAAAGTGCGCTCTCAATCGGAGCTAAGAAGGTAGGCCAGAAATAGCCGAGGATGATAACGAGCTAATGAACGAGGTCGCAACATCGCTCCTCACGGAAGTGTTATTTTCATCGTCCGGGAGACACTGTCCTAGACGTTACGTAAGCGAGTTGTCGTATTGTCTCGCCACGTCTCGTCCGTGAGATCGCGAATCGTTAAGCAACATCGATATTATAAATCTGCGAAGAGCCGGGACTTGGCAGCAACGAGAGCGGAGGCGCTGCAAGGAAACCGACGATGAACGCGAGTATTTCCGATACGACGAGTATTCTTGGTGTCGATACGTTGTCGTTAATCGACACGTCGAATGCCGCGCGACGGTCAGTCGGTGAGACCCAAGTTCGTGCGACACCAGCACGTGTGCAACCTCATTATGTATGTAATTAAAATACGACTAACTGCCCCGGAAAAATTCTAAAAAGAATCGGCTAAATATATATGTTAAACGAATACGTTTAAAAACACACGATCCGACATAAATTTCCATACGATAAATTAAAATCAGCGCGACGAATATTGTTATCGCTATGAAAATCGTTATTCGGGAAAACGACATCGAATATTATAAGTATCGTCAACAGCGATTTCGTACGAATGTCTTGAGCAATTTCGATCGTTCTTTTTGCATTTACCTCTGAATGATCCCCGTGAGAGAGAGAGAGAGAGAGAGAGAGAGAGAGAGAGAGAGAGAGAGAGAGAGATTCACAATTACGTGAAAAGAATTTCCCAACGATAAATTTATAATTCAGTCTCGTGGAGAGTACGCTGCAATATTAATAAATTTCTAACGACGAAGCTTCTCGTCTTCGCTTTCGATAGTCTCAAGACGACACGGCGAGAAATCGATATCTAAAACAGGTAGGAGACGGTTCCCGCGCCGACACCGGGGACGCGCCTCGTCCGCAAATACCGATAGCCTATTAAATTTAAGCGTCCCCGGTCGTGGAAGGAAACGGGCCGGTAGGAACGCGAAATCCGTCGGCGCGAATATAAATATGTCGAGGAGGAAGTGTGTGCTATAATAATAGAAGCGGCGAGGTATGCGTCGCGCGGGAGCGCGAGAGAGGAATCGCGACGAGAGGCAGCCGGTTATTGCGGCGAACGCGGCAGAAAACACGAGACGACTCTCGTGCGCGCGCGCGCGCGCGCACCAGCACGGGAGTGCTGGTGTTGTTGTAAACGCTCTCTGGTAAAACGGAAAAGTGTCCCCAATAGCCCGGGAAGTAGCGCCGAAGGACGATTGCTCGCTCGGCTTATTTATCGTAATGGAATAATGCGATCGTAGGTGCGTGCGGCTCTGTATCGTCGCAGCCACCCATTCCGATAAAAGACCAGCCATCAGCATCGTGTCGCAATAACGATAGGATGTATCCGTTGCTGGCCCGTCGGTTGGACTCGGGTCAGTGGATAGATGCGAATAAAGTAAAAATAAAACAGACGGGGAGGATTCTTTCTTCAGGGATTTACGAGAAATGCGAAGGGAGGTGGAAGATGGTAGAAGGAGGAAGAGGAGGAGGAGATCGTAGGAAGATCTCTCGCTCTCGCTTAAGTGAAATATATATATATATATATATATATACACGTAGGCAGTCTGAAAAGTTCTCGGCCTAACAATGAAAGAAAAATTTTTTTGCCGTGAAATATGTTTCATTTTTCAATATAATCTCCTGAAACTTCAATACATTTGTTCCAACGTTTTTCCAATAATTCAATACCATTATTAAAGTGTGATTCCGGAAGGTCTGCAAAATATCCATCCACGGCCGCAATAGCTTCGTCATTTGGTGTAAAACAGCCAGGAACTTTTTCAGGTTTGGGAACAGATAAGGGAGCGAAATCTGATGAATACGCTGAATGTTCGAGCAATTCGTACTTTAATTCGTTGAATTTTGCCGTTGTCAAAACACTTGTGCGAACACGTGCATTGTCTTGATGGGAAACGATTCTTTTCTTCTTTAAAGTAGGTCTTTTCTCACGAATTTTTGCATCCAATAGATCCAAAAGGTTAAGGTAATAATATTCAGAGTTTTATCTTTCTGAAGATAATCGATCGACAACAAAACACCTTTGTAATCCCAAAAACTGTTGCCATAACTTTTCCTGCTGATGGAACCGTCTTTGCCTTCTTTGGTGCACGTCCATCGGCTTCAATCCATTGTTTCGACTGTTCTTTTCACTCTGGTGTATAGTGGTGGATTCAAGTTTCATCAACAGTTATGAAACGACGCTTGAAATTCATTTTATTTTGCTTAAAACGATCCAAACATGCTTGAGAAATACGCATTCGAATGCGTTTTTGGTCAACTGTTAGCAAATGCGGCGGCACCCATCTTGCACAAAGCTTTTTCATATGTAATTCTTCATGCAAAATATTTCCAATTCGTTCTTTCGAGATGCCTATGGCCTCAGCTATTTCACGCATTTTCACTCGCCAATCATCTAACACCATATCATGGACTTGTTGAATATTTTGTGTGGTGTTGTAGCAGTTTTTGCCGACAACCTTCGCGTGAATCATCTTCGAGACTTGTACGACCAGATTTAAAAAGAGCAGCCCATTTTTTCACAGTGGAAAGGGAAGGTGATGCATCCTTATACACTTTTAACAATTTCGGATGAATTTCTGTTGGTGTTAAACCATCCAAAACAAAGAATTTAATCACTGCACGATTCATATTCAATTTTTTCCATTTTAATAGAGACAATGACACGTCAATATTAAATATTAAACTGGTGCTACTACTCGAATGACTTGACAGATCGAAATACAATTTTACACGGGTTTATATCAGGGATGTCGCTTTCCAATATAATTATAGTTTGACAGTTTCTAATATCATCTATGTGTCAGGCCGAGAACTTTTCAGACTGCCCTCGTATATATATATATACATATATATATATATATATATATATATATATATATATATATAATGAGGAGCGGATCGTACAAACTGTGCAAGGAAACGTTGCGAGGCAACGTAGCGAGCCGCGATGTGTAATAGAAGCTACATAACGAGCGATAAATGAAGGGAAGAAATTATGCGAGTCGCTCGAATGCTCGCGGATGGTCTCGGAACAATTCAGGTTAGTGGCGCGCGAAAACTGTTCTCGTACGCGTTTGTTGAAAAAAATTCGACGACGCGCTGCGTTTGCGTCACACACGCGCGCGCCTTTGTCGACGTATCGCGCGTCCGCGACGACGCGATCCGCGTATCTTGAGAGCTGTTATTGCGCCGCGTTTCAATTCGGAGTGTTTCGTCCGCTTTCGCTGTAATTATTTATCGGCGACCGCCGCGCCCACGGTGTTATACCACTGAGAAAGCGTGTGTCCTGAGCGTGTTCCGTCCGTCCGTCCGTCCGTCCGTCCGTCCGTCGGCCGAAGATGACTCGATACGAGGCGAGAATAAAACAAGCCCCGTGAATTCTGTGTGGGGTCGGCGAGCGGCGAGGGGGATGGCGGAGTAGGAAGGAGAAGAAGGAAGGAGGAGACTATCGTCGTCTCTTGTCCCGGATCCGACTCGTAATAATAGTTATTTCGACGGTGAGGAATGCCAGAGAGTACGCGCGCGAGCGCACCGTATGCGTGAAACACGAGAAGAGAAGAGAAGAGAGGAGAGAGAGAGAGAGAGAGACGAGGAGGAGAGACGACAAGAGGGAAAGCAACAAAGATAAAGAGAAGAAAAGGGGGAGGGAGAGAGAGAGAGAGAGAGAGAGAGAGAGAGGGAGGGAGGGAGAAAAAGGAAGAACGACAAGAGCGTAACGCATTAGGCTTTCGAAAGGACAGAGCAACTTCGCCCCGCGTAATACACCGTGTAACAATATAACATAAAATTGTACAATACATTACTCACGCAAATTCCGTTTAATGAATACTTGATGAATTTTATTCTCTGTTAACAAGCGCCTCCCCTCCGCCCTCTCTTCCTTTCTTTTCTTACCCCTTGCGCGATTCGTCTCAAAAGAAACAATGCGCGCGAGCGTTGACTCGCTCGTGCACGTAAGATAAATTGTGGCACGGCAGGGGCTTCTGTATTTGCAGCCCCGCGTATACCCTGAAATAGTAACGACAACGTCGGGTAAATGTTTCAGCAGTAAAATGGTTAAACCGTGATCATCATCATGTACGGGCGTCATTAGCGGACAAGTCGCTTATATTGTCCCGATTAACAATTCAACGAGTAAACCGACCGGCGATTAGAAGTCGCCACGCCATTCGAAAGGGATAAATCGAAGAGTTCCGTACTTTTGTCGTTCTCCCGTGAAGATATCGGAATGAGCGTGACGGATTTAAAAGCGTTCCGCGGTTCTCTTTGTAAACTCGGGAAATGTTTCAGCGGCTGAGAGAGAAATTTCGCGGGCGATAAAGGCTCTCGCGAGATTTTGCGACGCGATCCTCAAAGCCGACCGAGCCGTTGTGCAACTTCTTTCACAATCCCTCCCCTCGTCGAGAATAATATTCCACTTCCGTGATATTCCGCGACGTACTGAAACCAGTCACGGAAGTCTTCTTTCTTTAAAATATTTCTCCTCACTAATGGAAGCGTCCGCGTTTTACTTATCTGTCCAAAGCACAATATTGGTTCTTGAGATTCACACAGTACCGTCTTGTGGAGGATCGAGGAAGTACAAGTATACCCGACAATCGTACAACTCTTAAAGAGGTTACGCTACGGTAATACGGCCGGGGGACATCTTGCGCTTTTTATTCTTCGCAATTTCGCAATTTATTTCTGTCCTTGCCGAAAAACATAAAAGCTGAGCGAAGGAGCGTCGTGTTCTTGTTAAAGCGACGTCGGTGAAATTTTACAATTCGTCATTTTTCCGTACGCAACGCATTTTTCTCTAGGCAACTTCTCTCCTTTTTTTTTTCTCCAAGAACGCTTTCTAGTTAGAAGCCGAAACGACGGGTTCATGCGAGACAGAAAGACCGGATACTATCCATTGTGCTGTCCGACATCTTCCTGCTAGATTTTTCGCTCAGTCGGAAGAAGGAAAGGCAAGGGTCCGGAAGGATCTGACCTGGAGTTAGAACTTCTTCCGAATGAAAGAGCGAGAGAAACGAAGGAACTGAAGGAAATAGAGGACGAAGGAACCGTATGATTTATAGAAGACCCTATAGAAAGGAAATAGGTCTGCGTGCAAAGACGAAACAAATGACGTTACCTGAAAATCTTCCCGGCCATTAAAGCTAACTTTCAATCTCAATAGTTGTAAAAGCGAACCTTTTTGTCGTTGTTGATTTACTTCTTCACCGAATTTCCCTGCGTTGCAAACATACGTCGGACACGCTTAATGTGGAAGAATTACCTACCAAACGGTACAAGAAATTTTACACGATACTGGAAAGAGACCATGATAAAAGTCAACCTTGAACTCAGCGGAATCTCACCTTTGCAGATACGAGGTACAACCGGGCGTGAGTAGTGGGACACCCTGTATAACGTAAATGTATCCGTTATGTACCACAGGTGGACGATAAAAGGACATAAAAGTAATTGGAGGAACAGGATACGTACAGGCGCACGGAGATAGACGAGGAAGAGAGCCGAGATAGGAAGCAGAGCGGGACGACGGAGGGGAGCGGAGAACAAAAAACGCGAAGGAGGGGGACACGCGGAAAAGAGGAAGAGGGAAAGAGAAGAAGAGGACGAAGCCCGGAGCGATCGCGCGAGGCCGGAGATCCACCGCTCGCTGCCTCCCGAGAGGAGAAAAAGAGAAGGAGAGGTCCAAGGTCCGTGCTTCCGGTCCGGATACCGACCGGTTCTCCCGTTCTCGCGATACAGACGAGGTGGAGGAGGACGAGGACGAGGAGGAGGAGGAGGAAGAGGAGGAAGAGGAGGAGGAGGAGGAGGAGGAGGAGGAGGAGGAAGAGGAGGAGGACGACGACGACGACGACGACGAGGAAGAAGAGGAGGAGGTGAAGGGAAGGGAAGGGAGATAAAAGGATCTATCTTCCCGCCCAGCGAATATCCGCGTCGAGCAAAATCTCCGAGCGCGGGCAAACAGCTTTAATGGCACTCATACACCTTACTAATCTTTTATAAAAAAGCACTATTTCATCATTTTTTTCCCCCGGTGTAAAAGCATCCCCCGAAGGAAGGCGTGCGCGCACTTGGAAGTACTTTCCGTCATAAAAAGTGAGCGAGCTGGATGAATATTTAAGGAATATGAAAATCGCGACCTCTCTTCCCGAGACAGCTTTCTTAAAATACGACACTGCGAGTCATTCGGAGACGAGGACACAATGAGTCTTACTCGCTTGTTAGAATTAAAACATGTGGAACATGTAACTTATTAGAATATTTTCGACATTGCGGATACGTGTTTTCTTAACCGAGACGTACAACCAAATATATAGAGAGCGAGAGAGAGAGAGAGAGAGAGAGAGAGAGAGAGAGAGAGAGAGAGAGAGAGAAAGAGAGAGAGAGGCTGCGCCTTGTAAAAGATTAAAGAAACTTCCGAAAATGCGAGAAATGTAGACGGATGGGGAGGGAGGGGATGATAGCGGGATCTCGACACGATTTATAATCGATGCATCCATGCGATGCGAGAGTCAGCCGGCCGGATGCGACGGACGAAACGCAATTAAATCGGGCTAAAGATCGCGTTCCGCTCGGCGGTGTAATAAAGATGTAACAGTAGCTGTAAAGCGCGCGGGAATCGCGTATCGTTGCTCGTGCGACCAAGTGTATCACACACACACACACACACGCCGCCACTGCTATGCACCATGATAAACGCAATTCCCGTTTATGCGACTCGCATGCATGTATTGTGGAGCGCGTGCGACGTGACACGGCGCGTTGCACAGCCGTCCGCGGAGCGGCTCGCTCGCCTCAGTCGGCCATTTCAATATAATATACATATATATTCGGTATACTTTAACATTTTTAATTTACCCGGACGGACGTTTCGTGCGCTCCCGTCCTTTCGCGAAACGTTTTATTTCGCAAAGGTTGAAAGTTTTTTAATATCTCACTTTTGTTCCCCTCTAAATTAGCCCACGATATAGAATTCGAGCCGAAGGCGGTTCCGATTCTTGGAGCACGGCCTCCGATGAAAGGCGAAAATCACTCTCGCAATATTCGTTATCAGTGCATTGTCATAGCCGATAAACGCGATTATCGACGCAATGGCGATGACAGCGGCGACGACTAAAATACACGTCGGATCCGCGATAATCAGCCGACGCGTGACAGACATCGATTATCTCTTGCATAATAACGATCTGGAGAGCCACGATGTCAATGCAACGCGCGTTTCAGGTAGCTCCGACACGATACGCTGGCACAAAGAACATTCGTCGTCGTCGTCGTCGTCGTCGTCGAAGGTGGAAATGAAAAATGTTGCGAGAGTTTACCGAAACAATCTGAACGAGACGCGATAGCGGTGCTTCGTCCGGCCTGAAAAATGTCTACTTCTCTAATCCTTTCGGGAAATAGCGCGGATGAGAGAAAAGAGAGAAAATCAAGATCGCCGTTAAACGGCCGTCGATTCGTCGTTTTAATTTATTTAAAACGAAATCGCCCGCTCTCAATGAGAACGCGTAGTGGTTTCCGCATAGTTAAGCGCGTTCCACTTCTGCACGCGTGAAAAAAAAAGTAATCTGCTTATAAATATAAGATTAGAACTTCCCGGAATCGACGCGGTTCAAGCTCGCGTTACGTCCGTCAGCATCGATCGTGTTTGTCTAGTCCAGTGCGCTTTTGTTCTCGTATGCAATGTTTCCTTCGGAAGCGTCGTGTGAGAGAGAGAGAGAGACTCTGAGACGACTCTCTCGGCAGGAGGGACGGGGGACACAACTCGGCACAACAAGCACGTTCGGAAATTGCAACTTGTGTCATGTTGCGGTTAAATTATTCGACCACCAGAAGCGCTCGATATCAAACTAGATATTATCGCACTCTACACCTTCGCTTCTTTCGCGAAAGTGACGTGGAGATAATCGCGCGCACGTTTTTGAGGTCTTTCACCCTTGTGATAGCGGGTAGCGCCACCTTCAACAGCGATAAATGTTGTGACTCACACTCGTACTCGTTAAATATATTATAAAATATTATCGCTTAACGATCACTTTCAGACTCCGGCGGAAGAGTAAAGACCAAATCACGGGGAGTGCTCCGCTTCACGGGACGGACCCGCCGAGAATTCGACGGGTAGGAAAGAGAAGAGAACAAAATGGAGCGAGGGGGTGAAGTAAATTTGACTCGTCGTTAATCCATACGGTTAATCAAGGTCGAGGAATTTTCTTCACGAGTCAGCCGAGCAGGTCTCTCTCTCTCTCTCTCTCTCTCTCTCTCTCTCTCTCTCTCTATCTCTCTTTCTCTCTCTCTCTCTCTCTCTCTCTCTCTCTCTCTCTCTCTCTCTCTCTCTTTCTCTCTCCGGCGCGATCTCGACGATCGATAGAGCCCTACGTAGAGAGAAGCACCGGAGAAATTTCCATGCCCCTACCTTCGTCCTTGACCGCCCTACCCTCATCCATCCCCTGGGGCCGACGGTAGTGCTTCCTCCCTTACTTCCGGGTTCCGGGTTCTTCCGGCGAGCTCCATGGAATTACGTTAGAAAGGCTTTCTTCTCCCCCGTCACCGCTCACCTCCTCGCTCCTCGCGCTCCTTTCTCGCTGTACGCGCCCTTCGCAGCCCACCTCTCTCATTTTCCTCTATTCACCCTTCTCCGGCGCCCTCTTATCAACGTCGACTTCGACGGACCACCCTTCGTCGGCCGTTTTCTCCCGTCGACGTTACACAGACTACGAGACTAAAGGCCGCGCCTTTGAATTCCCCGGCGATTTTCCACGCGATTTTTGCCGAGCGAAGTACGTTTCAAATTATCGGCCGAAAAGGCGCAACGAAAATCGTGAAGGATACGCGGAGCGGAAGCAGAGAAAAAAGAGAGAGAGAGGAGCGTTCTCGCTCGGAAGTTCAAAATTTCTCGAATTCTCGGACTTCAGGTCGCGCGTTTCCGGCGACGAACGGTCGTTCATGGTTATCAAGGGAACTCTAAACGAGCGAGATAGAAAAGAGAAAGGGAACGATAAAAATGCGGGGGACGGGAAAAGGGGTAGAAAGGTAGAGAAATGATGGAAAAGCCGAATGATTATTAACGTGCCCCGACAATATCAGTGAGAAATAACCGGCATTCTTCCGATATTTTTGCGGTTTCGGTGAAAGCGCGCGGCGGCGACTGCCGATACAACCCCCCTCCGTTGCAGTACCCGGCGCGCGCGCTGCCCCGAGAATAATTCCGGTAATTCGTCCCCTTTAAATGCTAATGTTTCGTCGACGCGACGCGATGCGACTAGAAGCCGCCGCCGCCGCCGCCGCCGCCGCCGCCGCCGCCGCCGGGAGAGGTCTTCGTGCGCGCGTTTCTCTATTCGCTTCCGGGTGACAGGTCTTCCAGCGGGACGGAGTCGCGCGCGTTCAAAAGACCGTCTTTCCCCGCGTCTTAGTCGCGCGCGAGTCTCTCTCTCTCTCCGTTCCAGTCGGAACATTCTCCTTGGAAATTCTACGTTCTTTCAGCACTCGCGTCAGCCTCGGACGCGTATTATCCACTTGACACTCTGCGTTTTTACATTTCTATATATTCGCATTTCTCTCTCTCTCTCTCTCTCTCTCTCTCTCTCTCTCTATCTCTCTCTCTCTCTCTCTCTCTCTCTACGTGTATCCTAATTACCTGCGTGTATATGTGCGTTTGTCTCACGCGCGCGCGCGCGCGCGCGCCTCTAGACAAAAATACTTTCGCTCCGCTGCGGAAATAATTTCGTGAGAATGCGCGAGAACGTATTGCCAATCGGTGAGTGCAAAAGTTCTGATGGCTCTCTCAGAGACGTCGGTGGTGACTGATCGGGTCGTTTTGGCGGCGCTTACTAATTTGTAGACGCGCCAACATGCCAAAGATAATAGAAAACAATGGCGATTACTCGGTGGAATGAGGATAAATTGTTTCTGCCGCCGGAGTTACTTAGTCCACTCTTCTATCACGAAGTCCATCGGAACCACTTTGCACTCACCCGATACACCGCTGAGAATATATTTCACGCGAAGTGCTACTACGTCTCTGCGTTCCATTTCCACGTTGTTTCGTTTCCGTTCTTACAGATCGTTTTAGTATATAAGATCGCACGTAAGAAGTCTCGTGCGAGTAGCAAGGACATGAATAATAATTACTTTCGATCTCACTTTCAGCGTCAGCATGTCGCAAGGATACGCAAAGAGTTCTTTCTTCATCCTTTTTTACGCTTTTCTCCTTTTCTCAAGCAGAATCTCGTTCGAAAAACATTCGAGCGTGGCTCGGCTGTAAGTCAAAGTGTCGAGCGCGTGCAAGTTAGATCACCGATCGCGCTCGGCTTGTACTTATTAATTTAATCGTAAATCAATCAGCGCGTCACGCCGCGTAATCTATGCATACGCGCGCGATAACAGGCGAATGTTCGAGTAACAGCGACATTAATATCCTCGCTTCTGGTGTCATCGTATCCGGCGTAGTACTTGTCGGGAAAATTAGCCGCCTGCGGCAAGTAAGTCCTGAATCTCGGTGTATAATTTATCCACATGAACTACGACTCTTTATGTAACCCGCAAAATTGTGGCTCTCCGCGGGCGCGACGTTACGCAACGCGTGACGGTTATTTAAAAAATTCATAAAAATGTGAAGGAATATCGCGTCTCTCTCTCTCTCTCTCTCTCTCTCTCTCTCTCTCTCTCTCTCTCTCTCTCTCTCTCTCTCATGCACGTTGGAATTTTCCTAGCGTGTGTCGGTTTTTCAATCGCAACGAACCTCACGAGCGAGCGTTTCAAGCTAGAAAGCTGCAACATGCGCTTATTTATCGTGGAATTACGAGGCATTAAATATTCTTGCACAATGGCGCTGTGCGCCGATCGTAATTACCAATGGGATATAAATAACAAAATAATTGTTTGTCCGATCATTAATGTGCTCTCCGACGATTCGTTCCATAAAACCTATTTGACTTTTATCCTGTGCTCTCACCACGTGCTTTTTTCTACTTTATCTCAAGAGTACGCCTTGTCGAAAATATATCTTCTCCTCAATGAGGAAGCCGACAGTGATGCAAAGGGATGTTCAAATACATTGTTACTTATATGATATTACCTGGATATGTAGAAGAAAGGAAACATCTTTCTGCCACACACAACACACACACACACGTACACGTACACGTGTACACACTTCACAGTTGAAGAAGAACCATCAGGTTTCTTTTCGAAGCACAGGGTAACTGACGCACTGCTCGGTAAGAGAACATGCCGCTTCTGAAGCGTTGAGAGATATGATATACGAGAGAGAAAATGCGAAGACTCGAAGACTACTATGTTTCCGGATTGGGAAATGCAGAGTCCAATCGCACAAATGGAATGGTCGAAGAAGATTTTTCTATTGGCAGCGTCCTAGAATTTTCTCTCTTCCCTTTCTCCGCCTCTTCATTCTCTTCGTCGTCATTCGATTAGGACGACGTCATTGCTCAACAATGACAGTGACAATGACGACAACGACAACGAGACGACGCGCATGGTATCGAAGTCGAGAATATACCACGCGGGCGCGGATTACACGCCCCTTCCTCACCCGCCGCCCGCTCTTTATAACCCGTGCATGCAGATAACCTATGTACATATCGCAGCCGTCTGTCGGCGGCGCAATGGCGTCAACGGCATCGGAAACCACCGGCGACCAAGCCGGATGTCTTCGTGTCAGAACGATAGGAATCATCGCGCGTGAGCGCGCACACATTGAATCCGCATCAAATGACTTCGCGATTTCTCGCGCGCGCGAGCTCTCGCATTACGATTATTCAATTTAGCAGGCGCCTCCCTTCGCGCGTCGAATCGATCACGCGCGATCGACAGTCTGCGCGCTAATAATCGCGCGCCATACCGCGATGTTATCTTCTTATTGTCTCATTTGGAGCATTATCTAGCCAATGACGAGTGGAGTCTTGCGGGGAAAAAGTCCCCAGAGCCAGGGGACAGTCCGCGAGTAAAACCTGAGATTAGAGTCACAGTGGAAATCAGCCCAATCGGGGGGCTGCCAATGGCACCTCTGCCTAGTGAAACTTTCTCAAATCCTTGCTATCCTTCCTCGCAGACATCCTCGGTCACCAGGACGTGGATGCCTTCGTCAACGCTTTCGCGCTCTTTCTTACGTTCGTAAAGGTTCGGAGCAAATCTGCTCAGTTCAGCAGCAGCATCGAACGACTCGAGTGCCTCGAACGGAAGCTGGTGCTATCAACGTGCGCGAATCATTCTCCAGAGAGCGTGATAGCGAGTGTTGCAACAAATGACGCGTGATTAAATCGACTCCCGACAGGCCCTCCGTCAAGATTCGACGAGCCGCGCGCGGATCTCGGACTTACGCCAATGAAGCAGCGGCCGACCCTCCGCGCTTTGTCTTCTTTACTATCTACTTACGGAGTTTGTAAACATCTTCACGGCGGGCTCTCGCGGAGAGCTTTGATTGCGCGCATTGCAGCGTCACGTCAGTGCCGGTACCGTTGCCTCGCTCGCGGTTTCGCAACGAGGAAGTATCGCGGGCGGGACGATGCATTAATCAGAAATCAATCCGCGTCGAGCAGCGGACAAAGGAGGAAAGCCCCGACCGATCGCTCTCGCGCCTGGCGCGACGAAGAACCGGAGAGCGAGGATGTCCTTGCGGGGGGGAGGGAGGGGGGGGGATACGTGCGTCTCAATTCAATTCTTTATGTGGAAGCGAAGAGACCCGACACTTCCCCGAGTGTGACGAGTTTCTTCCTTATTGTCTCTATTTTCCCAGCTATTTTTATCGCGTCATCGATCCGGGTAATCGTAACGACGCAGACGGTAAATGCGACGACAACCCGTTGCTCCGGCTTGATAAAGCCCGCCGGTTATCGTTTCTTCGGAATGTTCAAGGGTACTCGTCGATTTATCATCGGCGCGCAGTGAATTCGTCGCACGATACTCGCGCACGAATAGTTCCGGTTCGTGTGAGATCATCATTCGGAGATATTTCTATTCGGATATAATATTGTTAACGTTCAGATGTAACGTTATTCAAAGTTATTCGAGTCTCCTCTTCAACTCCGGGGAAGGCCGGGACTAATGAAAGTCCATTTTTGTCAATGGGCTGAAGAAAAGGTTCAAACAGATGTCCTTCGTCGTATTTTTTTCTGTCGCGGCGAATATGGACGATCAACAGAGAGAGAGAGAGAGAGAGAGAGAGAGAGAGAGAGAGAAACGTCGCGACACTCCGTGAGCCAAGAGAAAGAGAGTGTCCGCCGGCGGTATTATATCGCCGGCGTTATTTCTTCTTCTTTTTTTTTCCCTCACGTTAACGTAAGCGAGCGCGCTTCTTTTCACGCGCGCCGAGATGTTGCTCCCGATAACGTTTTCTCGCAGGCGCGCGTCATCTCGTCACGCATAGTTCACGATGGAGATCGAAACTGATATAATGTCATACGAGTTCAGACTCCGACGCCACAGGCACGCGTAGATGATCTCTTCTCGTTTATATCTGTGACAACAGCAACGGCGAACGGTGGCGCAAGATCCTTCCGTGCGTGTCGCGATAGCAACGGAAATTGAGCTCTACCGAAACTACGCCGATTTCGATCTTCGAGTCGAGATAACAACACCACGGTTGGAGATATCCCTCGG
Organism: Harpegnathos saltator; assembly: GCF_003227715.2. Classification (NCBI taxonomy): domain Eukaryota; kingdom Metazoa; phylum Arthropoda; class Insecta; order Hymenoptera; family Formicidae; genus Harpegnathos; species Harpegnathos saltator. The sequence goes on along the minus strand of NW_020230161.1, from coordinate 1,022,664 downwards.
AAAATTTGAAGAAGAGAGGTTCTCATCTCCCCCGGCGTACAGCGTGAAAAATATTACCGCTTCGGAGAAAAATAACACACGTCTACACAGCTTCGTGATATTAAAATATTATTCACCTTTGCCTTTCTCTCTCTCTCTCTCTATCTCTCTATCTCTCTCTCTCTCTCTTTCTCAGTTTCAGGTAATAATATATCGAAATGGCTAGACGTACAATTGTTGAGCGCAAATTCAAAATTATTCCAAGCTCACTCTGGACGATCAATATGCGACAGAATTCTACTCGTAATTTCACTCGATCTATCATGCAAAAAAAAAAAAAAAAAAAAATCATTTAGAAATTACCGGAGATATCTGAAAATGTCGATCGAATTCTCCCGATATCTTTCTCACAGGCAAACGATTCCACTTGGGATTCTACCGCGAATCACAGGCCGCCCTCCCGAGTGTGTGCTTTACGAAATAAGAATCATTCGCCCTCAGTTCGCTCATTCGCCACAGCGCGGCGGCGGCGGCGGCGGCGGCGGCGGCCGCGCGCGAAACTCGCGGAAATCTTGCGAAAGCCGCGAGCGGGTATTACGCGCGCGAGGCGCTCGTCCAGACTCGCTCGCTCGCTCGCGTTATGTAAATGATAACGCGCAACTTCCTTAATAACGATTAAGAAATACGAGCGGTTCCTACCGGGCTGGTTTACGTAAACGGTTTCCGTATACGGCAAGGTACGTTAGATCCCATCGATCTGTCAAGAAGAGAAGCGTGCGTAGGCGCTTTCGTGTTCACGTGGTCGTCACCGTCCTTAATCGGCGCCGTCGTTATTGTCATTCGGCCAAACAATGCCCGAAGACTTATTTAAGCGCCAAATGATTTTCGAGCGATAAGATTATGTTCGAACATTGCAACACTTGTGAGATATTTGAAAACCTTACTTCCGCGTATCGATACGAGGAGGGGAGGGAGGAGTCGGAGGGGCGCGGGATGTGTGACTGCTACGCGACCACCCAATTTGAATTTGAATTCAATTTTCGCGACAACTTGTAGATACACGTGCCGGTTGTGTTTAGACTACGTCGAAAACGTCGAAAAACATATTTCAATATTTGCTCGTACCTGTACGCAAAGTGCGTGCGTGCGTGCGTGCGTGCGTGCGTGCGTGCGTGCGTGTGTGTGTGCGCGCACGCTGCAATATGTGTGAAAGTAAAAATCGTTCAGTCGTATATAGATCGTAGGAACAGAAAATATTCACCATTTCTCGTGCGAACGGCTCCCGTTCGTACGAAATTCCAGGGGGCCACACATATTGTGCGATAGCGCGAAGATCGGTTTACCTGATAGTAGCTCCGCAGAGAGCAGCGTACTACGATCCAGGCATTTCAGATATTTTTGGCTATTTCAAAAGTAGTTTAAGCATCTTAACTATCGGCACAGGTTAAATATAATTGCATTTTACATAACCATGTCTAATTATAGACAAAAGCGGCGCCCGCCCACCTAAGGCCGCGGCGGCAACATTAGCAACAAGCCCAATTAATATTTTACTCGGCCGATACTCGGCCGACGGGGCGGAAAGCGCTTTCGCAACGCCGGCATTATACAAGCGACGTCTCGTTATCATGTTTTGCTATCTATCGCATCTAAGTCTCGGGAGGAAATTCGATCGCGCGAGAAAGTCGAGCAGCCGTTTTTTTCATTATTTATTCTATACCGTTCGGACCTCATAAGGAATTATAATCCGCTCGCGAGAATCTCCAGATTTCAGACCGATCGCCGCCTCTCTCGCGCGCGATTCGAGACGTTTCGTTCGCGCCCGCGCCGCGTTGCTTGCCCGCTAATTGTCGACCTGCCGCAACGGCAAAGTCGCAAGAGCGCGCTGACGTCAGCGGTCCGCGTTAATTGAATTCCACGCGACCGTTTATTAACATCGCCGAGCGGATTAAAGCGAGGCCGGGCTTTCGGCGGATTTCCGGGTTCCGCGTGTCGCGCCGTGCCGGAATTAGCTGCTCGTCCTCTCGTACGTGGATCGCAACGCGCCGCGATCTCTCTCTCTCTCTCTCTCTCTCCCCCTCGCGCGCGCGCGAGCGAGCGAGCGCGAGGGTGAAACGGAGAAGGAAAATCGAGCGACTTGGAACGACGGTGCGACCTTTCGCGTGCGAGTTTAATGGGCGCGCGCGCGCGCGACGACGACAGTAAAAACGTGAGAATATAAACGTAAGAATAAAGCGCGATGTTACGGGGGGAGAGGGGGGAGGGGGGAGAGGACGCAGCAGGCAGCGCGAAGAAGCGTGTCTGTCGATACCGTTATGCCGCGCGAGACGCGGGAAATGATTCGTGGACCCGTGAAATGTGCGAGAGGAAGGCTAATAAAGAGATGCACGATCTTTTGCGAAACGAAACGAACGCGCTGCACCTCCGGTCCGTCGATTATCCTAACTGTATGCGTCCTTTATTAACGACGTGTCCGCGATTATAAATCGCGAACGAGACGAAGCGTTTCGCTTCGCTTTAACGAGTGTAAGCGGCGGTAAATTAAAACACGACTTTCGTGTGACACACGCGTGTACGCGCCACCGACACGGGGAACAATTGCAAAACCGGCAAGCCGTGCATTTTCCCGTGCGTAAAATTGATATTTAGCGTTTATGTAAACAACCGGCGGGCGTTTCGAGCGTGGCGCGGGCACTCTCGCGCACGAGAGAATTACGCAAGTGTCGCGCGGCATCGAAAAGTCGGGCATCGAGAATCGAGTTGCAGAATTCAGTTCGATCGCCAGAATTCCGCGGATCGCGCGGAAACGAGAAGCGGATCTCCAGAGGCGCGCGCAGCTCGCGACGAATTGGAGCAACCGCTCGCTCGTCGGCGATAAAGCGCGACGCGGCAATAAATTTTGATAAATCCCGCTCTCAAGATCGTGCGCGGAATACGCAGTTCGCGAGGCGCGTGTGACTCCGGCAGCGCCACAGGAGAGGAAAACTACGTTCGGCGCGACGACGACGACGACGACGACGACGACGACGACGACGATGATGACGACGGTTTGTTTACAGCGGAGGATCGGAAGTACCGAGAGTGCGCGCACGCGCACGCGCGTAGCGGCGGATATGCATGCGCGACACACGCACGTACACATACATACACGCACGCACGCACGCACGCACACACGTACGCAGAGAGAGCACAGACGCAGCGCGCACGTCGTCGACGTGGCTCGTCGTCGCTTCGCCGTAACGCACAACATGCAACATGCAACATGCGCGACATACGGAAAAATCTTGCGGCCAATTACCTCGAAGACTGCCTGCTCCGCTCGACTTCGCGATGTCGGCTGCTGCTTCTCGCGAGTAAAATCCTCCACGGCACGGGGCGACGAGCGGCTGTCAAATGTCACTGACCGGGCAGCTGTCAATGTCACTGGTCGACCGTGCGACGATAATCGGGACACAAACCGTTCATCCACCGTTCATCGGCCGATGATGAATCGCCGATCCCGTTCCCTCGTGTGTCGCGGGCACGCACGCACAGGGCGGCACGCGCGCGCGTAATCAGGTCGCAGCGGGCGGCATCCGCGAGAGCAAGAGGGGGGGGGGAGAGAGAGAGAGAGAGAGTCGGGGAATACGAAGGGAGAAGGGGATGGGAGGGAGTTAGAAAGAGAGCGGCTCTGTCCGCAGCGGAGTTTTCGCCGCGACCACGCGAGAACACGTGAGAGGGATTGTATCGGGAGCGCGAATTATCGGCGAGTTCGCGCTTCTTACGTATCACAGCAGAACGGCGGAGAATCCTCGGTCATAGCACTCGGGAAGGAGCGGCTTGTGCTCGCACTTGTGTCACTTGGTCCTTTTTAGCTCCCGCTGTCACTTGTGTCTCGACGATGACGACGACGATGACGACGACTACGACTACGACTACGAAGATGATGACGATGATGATGACGATGACGACGACGACGTCGACGACTACGGCTACGACGATCGCGGCAACGCGCGAGGACGCGAACGCGGACGCGGAGGTTCGCAAAGTTCGGAGCGCGCGCGCGACAACGGCTCTTGCGCAAGGATCCGCTTCGCGGAGACGATAACAAGCGCGTCGCTGCTGCTCGTCGAGCGGTGGCGATTGCGGCGCGACTGCGGCATACACAGCTGCGGCTTTAATCGCGAAAAACACCAATCACGTCTCGAGGTCGGCGAGCGACTGAGCTGAACTCACTGATGCAAAGCCGCTGTAGGAAGTGCCGGGAAGTGTTGCCACCACATCTCCTCCTTTCTCCCTTCCCCCGTACACACGTCAATCCCCCCGCCGTTCCCCCACTGTACGTCCTCGGTGAGCGCGAGTGAGACGGCGCAACGCAATCGGGAGCGAGTAAGCAGGCGCGGATCCACGACCGGCGGGGAAACGGTGTCTTGCCCCAGCCTCGGAAATTTTCCTCAAACATTTCTCGCCTCTCTGTAGCGTGCACGCCCGATTTTGCTTCACCATTTGCTCGCGTCGCGCGTAGGCGTCAGTTTTTCTCACGAAGACTGCGCGAATTGCGACGAGTCGTGGTCGGACAACTGCGAACGCGGAAAGCAGGGGAAATAATTGCTTGTCAAAGCTAAATTCGTCTTTGTTCCTGCGTCAACACGACCAAGGGCTCGGGAAGGAAGGGACGGACAACTTGTTTCTTCACAGGCGGATAGCTGTTCTCTCGAAACTCTACCGGCAATACTACCGAGCCTGATTTCAAGGATTAAAGGTCACTCTACGATACGTGTCGTAAGTTGTAAGCCGTAAGAATTGGCGAATCACAGTCGATTATTACAAAAATAATCGGCTATAATTGGTCAGTTCTTACGGCTTACAACTTACGACACGTATTGTAGAATGACCTTAAGCCGAGATCGAGAGAGTATGCCGCGTGCAGTGCGAAGAATCGTGCAATTACACTTTTCCGGCGGCTCTTCCCTTAGGAGATAAGCAATCTAACCAAACAACCAACTTACCCCCAGAGGTCGAGCCGCTGAATCCGCCACTGCCGACAAGTGGTATCGGTCGACGGTCATTGGCGGCTGCGGGCGGCGAATCGCGCGCCGCTTTTGGCGCGCGAGCGACCAGCGCCAGCGGAAATAATCGAATCGCAGTCACGGCGTCCGAGTGGGGAAATCGCCGCGAAGTTGGCGTACAGAACGGCAGGGAGAAAGAGGAGGGAGACCCGCCGACTTCCTCGTAGCTTCCTCGTAATCGCGATCATGATTGTCGTCGAGTTAACCCCGGACGATCGTTTCCACTTGCGAGCAACGTGGAACATCGTGATGGAAGTAGCCGGGGCTACTTCGGAAGTAACTCTACGGTAAAAATTTTTATCTTCTCTCTCTCTCTCTCTCTCTCTCTCTCTCTCTCTCTCTCTCTCTCTCTCTCTCTCATGATTCACGGACTAATGTGGAATCTATAGTAAGGCCAAACGTGCGCGCGCCGTACGGTGCCCTATCGCGGATAAAAGATCTGTAAAGTTCGAGACATTACTTTGATAACTCTAGAGACTTTATTACGATAACAAACGATTTATCGCGGACACTCTGATCTTTCCCTTTGATCATCGCGTGTATCACCAATTGTACGATCTATATATATATATATATATGTATATATATATATCGATGTACGATCATAACCTCGCATAACAATAGCGTTTTTGCGCTCTGTTATCAAGAGTATACACGAATATTATCTAAATACTTGTTCTATCTGAAAATACACAAATCGGAACTGCAAGACTTTAATCGCGTGAGAGTCGTGTCTTCATGTGATGTAAAATTGCTTTTAGGTTACTAATCCGCTCGCGTGGGTTACTAAAGCGCGTCGCGGCGGTAGAAGGGACGCGCGCGCGGCTACGTTCATGCGGTTGGATTCAAACGCATAGTACTACGATGACGTCGGCTGGGCATCGATGAAAAGTTCGCTCGCGAGTTCTCGTTGACGGATTCGGCAGATTCGCGCGATTTCCTCGCCTACAAGTGGACGAGCTCGGCTTGTGAGATCTTTTCGCGGCAGATATAGGTAAGTGAGAAAAGCTATCGATGCTTTCAGCATCGATAGCTTTTCTGTCTCGTGTCTCGAGCGTTAGATTGTCAGCTTGACGTAACGCTAATCTTGTCAACCGGCATCAGTTTGGTTTCCCAACCAAAATGTTCGTGACAAGTCTGCATGAAAGTAATACGAAGGATACGTATGTGTGTCTATTCGTGTAAAACGAGGCGAGTTAAAACTGCTTCTTGTGATTCGCGCAAAGCAAATATTTATAAGGTAGAGGTTGGTTCATCAAGACTGAAACGATCGCTCAACCTGTTAAATTTGCTCGACTAATAACCAAGAAACGTTAATCTAACTCCGTAATAATAATATTTACTCCGGTACCCATTTGGTTAAATTGTCCGCGCATTTTGATGAAGCGACAAATTTTTTTCGCGAGTGTAGGTCATTCTCGATTTAATTTATTCGACATTAAAATAAACACGTAGTCGCAGCTGGTTCCTCGTAAGTGCATCCATTGTTTTACTATATGAGAAAGGTGTTTCAGAGTAATTTAATTACGTATATAACACGGAGTTATCGAAACATTATCAATATTCGCGGTATTATGTACGTGCAAATAAATAAATCGTTTATGGAGGACTCATTCTTTTAAACCACTTGTATACGCAGCTATACGTCCGTAGTAAAGCAAAAAAAAGTTGCTAACTAATCGCGCGATAAGATGCTTAATCAGACGGGAAGTAATCAAATCTAATAATCACCGATTGATTCGTACAGGCAATAACAAATCATTGCGTGAGGTTAGGTTGATGTTATAAGTCTCATAGTGTCATATGAATCTATCTTATAAAACATCAATGCAAAACGTCAACGGATCTTTTACGTCACGAGAAATAAAATGACGAATGCCTGTAAAAGAGAAAAATAGAACTATAAAATAGTGGCTCGATTTACGCTTGCCGCTGAACAAGCTGAATTATTAATGAACTGTACCTGGAATTCATCTTACGTAAACAGATAATGATTCATGGCCAAAATGCAGCTTGTCGGGAATTTCGCGACATCAAAGTCGATCGTTGTATCGACAGTGAAAACACAAATATCAGTGCCGTTTCTTTTTTTTTTACTTGGCACCTCACACGATAATGATTCGCGGATGTTTTGAGATAAAAATAGAATGTATCAATGATACCATGGGAATTAATTATTAGAAACGCTTCACTAAATCACTAATATTATATTCTGTTTGCAATACTGTTTACACGATATGCTAGAACACTGTCAATAACCGGTTCCATTTACGACGCAACAAAACACACATCTATCTTGTATAACGCGACGTTGAATCATGGAAAGATAATGTTTGTTCTTGTTATTTGACATAATAATTGTCTTATAAAGAGATGAAGACGCACTCGAGACACTTTTTTTAAACAATATCTAAATAAGTCGTTCAAATTATCTTACTTGTAATATACATATCCACTCTCTGTAATTAATTCTTACACGTTCGAGCCAAACAGCAGAAAACGACTTTAAAAAAATAAAAAAAGATATACGACGTTCGTGTTGATCCGGTCGAATTCGTTAATTCATCTTAATCTAGAGCAAACAAGCTATCTCTCTCCTCTTCTACGTCAAGATCCTGCTATCACCGCCGCTCCTTTGATTATTTTATTCGCGACAAAAGTAGCTAAATTATTGACCACAAGATAATTTACACGTGATTTCTGTCTTGTCTCTTTATTAGATCATACTATGGCAAAAAATCTCTAATCTAATAAAAACGTCGAAATCAATAAAATTTACGCACTTGGATATTTTTAACAAATTTGGAATTGATTTTGTTTTAACTAATTCATTATTTAATCAAATTTCCAAATTTTAATTAATTTTGTTGATTCACTCATTTCATTCTAATTTGATATTCTTAGCTTTTATATTCAATTTTTATTTAATTCCTTAGCTATATAAAGTTCGGACTAAAAATAGTTCACAAATTTTAAATGATTATAAAGAAAAAATGAGCTTGTGAAAAATACATTTTAGCGATCGATTATAGAAAAAATTAATCGTAAAACATTTATGTGAACAGAAAAAAATCTTGCTGCTCATCGAAGTAAACTTTATATTCATACGGAAATGGAACCAAACGTGCTTCGGTACTGTTTAATCTTCGTTAAACCCTGACCTTGCCACGATAACGAGCCTAATTCTCGTTTCGAATGGGTATTATCGGCCGGTCGGTCTTCGTTATTATTTACTCTCTTTCATTTTTTCGCGGAAAGTTTCTTGACGACGTAGATAAACTTTAAGCGAGAAGACTCCGTTAATCCGAAAACGAACGTTTCGAATAATAATTAAGAGGAAAACGCTACACAGATATATCCTGTCTAGGAGTATGCATATAAATACACAAAAGAAAATGTTGCTTAATTTTAACGATCGAATGGGAATTGGTCCTCTTAACATGATCTGATCATTATAATTTATTCTTATAATGTATCCTTATGGCGAATTGTATGGTATTATTGTCGAATATTGGAGAGAAAGCAGAGACAGTCGATGTATTACACAACGGATATCAACATAATGTATCGAGCGAGTGCAACATATCTGATGGATTTTGTGGTAGAAAAATGGACTAAGTAATTTGATTAAAAACGGTTTAATCTCATCCAAATAATCGCTATCTATTCTCTTTCTCCAACTTTGATCAAGTAAAAGGTAGACAGTAAATTATTTTTAATCAAATTATTTCTCTCTCTCTCTCTCTCTCTCTCTCTCTCTCTCTCTCTCTCTCTCTCTCTCTCTTTCCATTTTGCTATCAAAAATTCATCAAACTTTTGCATTCGCTCAATATATATTAGTATATCGGTAGTATTGTGATTGCTTTTCAATTTCCAATCAAACATTTTAACGACTGATGGAAACAATAAATGACTTTTAAAAGGAAAACAATCTGTCACATAATAACGTAATGTATTAGCGTAATTTGAACATTTTAAACATCTTTTGTAGAAGATCAGGTAATGTTCGTGATTATTTGCAAGGAAAAATTCTTTGATCTTGCGTCATCGCTTGTTTTCCGATTCCTCCCTTCCCGTTAATTTTTTAATTGCGTCCCTCACAGTCGTGACATTTCTTTTTTTATCTCAAAGACCTGAGATTACACGCGAGGGTCTCGGAAAGGTGTCTAACCTATCTCAAATTCCTTCCATCTCCTGTGCACGTGAGGCCTCCGATCCCGTCCGTCCTCGCGCAGGAAACGCGCGGCGGACGCCGAAGGATGAGAAGGAGGAGGGTTCGTCATCGAGAGGACGGGGCGGTTAAAAACAACGTTCGCCGCGATGCGTTCAAGTATTCTTGGAAAAAAAGCGCGCCAAACACCATGATCATCGGCACCGGGCCACGATCACCATAGGAATCGGCGGTGCTCATATAAGCCGGACAGAGGATATAACTGGTAAAACTGGTTTGCGCGAGAGCTACCTGCACCACCTTCTCGAGGGCTCTCTTCCACGATGTCCGGTTTATTTCGTGCTTCTCCTCGGAACTCCTTCCTCCCTCGCCGTCCGTTTCTTACTTCCCGTCCGTCCCCGCGCCCCCTGCATCTATCGGTCCTCTTCGACCGCCCATCGAGACCCCGATCCCCACGGAAGAGATAGATCGCCGAAAAGGTCCCGAGAAACGAGGGGAACGCGTATGAATATATATCGCGCCCACGCGCGAACTGCGTTTCTCCGACAAACGCGCGTTTACGCGCTCGCCGAGGGTCATCCTCAAGGAGCCCGCGCTTAATTTCGAAGCTCTTCCTCTTTCCCTTCCCTCGCAGGAAAAAAAAAAAAAACGTCAGGAGGAAGAAAAATAACTGCGAAGAAATTGGTGCGGTCTCTTTCGTTAACTAATATGTGAGGTATTCGGGCATCGAGGAGCAGGGGGCGGCCGATGGAAAGTAACACTCGGAAATTTAACAAGGTGATTTCTTTCTTCTTCGTAATTTTCTCCTGGTCTCAAATATCCACTATCGTTTTTGCGCCTGAATCTCAACACGTGTGATTCGCGTTACTTTCTAGCATAATTCAACGTCATAACTATCAGACTTTACATCCTCTTTTTGAACGACGTCGTGTGCATACTGTATCATTTTTTGCGTCTACTGATACTGTAACGTTCCAAAAATCTATCATCTTTTGAAGAATGGGGAGCTCAATGTCTTTAGACTCCATTTCCTATTGCTCTCTGGTCTAGGATCAGAGCATAGGACTAGAGGTAGATAACATTGGAAGCAGAGTAAGCACAGCATTGTAGAACAGACAAGACAGTTTGCCTTCTTTTTCCAAGAAACTTCAAATTGTTATTTGGTCCGTCCTCCCATATTTGTTTGTCGCCTTATCGTGTATTTACCCCGAGTACGTTGTTCTTTGAATTTCCTCAAGCAAATTTTTATCTGAAAAGTAGAGTGACCGCCGAGTTCTTTGAAGCTTTTTAATGCGTACAAAGTGCGAAAAAATGAGGATGATACACTTCAATTCGTCAAATTTAGTCGAGTCGATCGAAACGTTTACTCGTGTAGATGATTAGGTAGATGATTAGGTAGATGATTAGGTAGGGTTAAGAAATTGCTTCAAGTTTTAATTAAACATCGCTTCGAGTGAATTTTCACGCGTTTTGAATGAATGTTAAAGTAATGAATGAGGTTTCCAAGTCGTTCCGAGAAATTTAAAGGGCATTACTTTTTTCTCGATAATATCTATTTTTCCAGTTGGACTATAAGAATTAGTACTTCCCGACAGATAAAACGAAAAAAATTATATTGGCAGTGATAATGATAATGATGGCGATAAATAATAGCGATAATGATCAATGTGATAGATAAAATAGAAGATCGCCAGCGTGCCCGTATAGTTATCGCGATGTGTCACGGAATATTTTGCGTTGCTGAAGGAGCATGTTGTATAAAATGCGCTGTTCCTTGTTTTATCAACCTCGTTAATTAAAAATTCGTTAATTTCAACACGACAGATTTGATATTTGCAGCATGTTTATTTTATTTCGAAACTTGTTCAGCGTCGGAAAAGAACACGATGAGAAAGATTTTATTATTCGTATATGATGTTATTACGTGAAATATATAATATCAAAGTCACTTCAATAAAAAGTCGGTTCGTGGCGTCGTATATATATATATATATATATATATATTTTTTTTTTTATCGTTTCGATCTTGCTAATGACTGTGCGTAACGTAGGTAATAATAACCCTTCGACTAATTGTATCGTGCGGAATTACAATACGTTTACGCGGCCGGTTGACTTTTAACGCCGAGCGTTTGAAAGTTCGAAAGAACCGTGCACTTACCACCACCACCATTTCCCCCGAGTAGGTTCTACGCGTTATTACGGTTTTTAAAGTTTAACGATAGTTTTGCTAAGGATTCTAGCCGTGCGAGAGACTCTAAACTGCCGTGAAATTGCCGCGCCGCGATTCTACGAGATTTTACGACGCACGCGAAAGTCCCGAAAGTTTCGAGCGTGTATGCAAAGTATCCCCTGAGAGAGGAAGAGGCGCGATCGCGCAGCGCGAGCCCCTGTCGATTATTTGTCGCCTGCAATTATTCCCAGCCCGGCCGGCAATTATCCTTCGTTAGGGTGTCGGACGAATTCTCGCTCAAAGACAGGGCCCGTACATTTTACGGGATCCTCTACACTGATAGAAAAATATAGTTGAATTAACTATAATCTCACTATATTTTATAGTTCATTTTGGCGTCAACCATATTTTTATAGTTCGTGGAAACCTGCAGAATATAGTAGAATAAACACAAATATATAGTCAATGATTGTCTGAAATAATTGTTTAGTTACTTTTACCACATGTATGGTAATTTCTCATTCACAAATATAGTGAGATTTAATATTCCATATAGTTACATCTGTTCATCATTTAGCAAATATTCGGGTAATATTGACTATATAAAAGAGTTACTTTACCTACCATTTTATGGATTTGTATCCATACAATAATTTTAGTTTAACTCACTATAATTCTTAGTAAAAATATTACATGGTTGGTTATACTATGCCTATATCGCAATTATCACCGATATTATGGTAATACTTACTATAAATATGATATTTCGGACTATAATTCAGTTGCTATATCATTATATAGTTCCAAATATCATATACTTTTCTCTCAGTGTACGAAGTCAAGAGTCTACCAGAGCGAGTGACCAGAGCTCTCCGTCTCTCACCGGTTTTAATCCGTTCCTCGGAGGGATGATCCGCTGAGAGCAACACCGAGAAATCTAAAATTCTTATCTAATTAATCTAAGCAACTGATCTAAAATTCATTAAATCCATTCAAGCCCGATTTCTAAAACTGCTGAATATTTTACCGAGATCCCCCCCTCCCCGCCCCCCCGCGTAAGAATTACGCCCAAGAATTGCCCCTGGCGAACTGACGATCGCGACGACGCGTTTTTGGTGATTCTCATCGTTGAGTTGTTCCACGTTGTGACAGGGAAATTCAATCACTCCGCGTGAAAAAGGAGAACGCGTCCGATTGCTACGCCCTGAACACACCTCGAGTCCTCGAGCAATCCCGCGCTCGGGACGAGGCTGACTAACTTTCGGCCCGTGTCGTGTCGGATTCTTTTCTTCGATCGATCGCGCGTAAATACGCGCGAGGCTAGAATCTACGGGTCCATTGTGGATCGTCGTTGGTGCGAGGGAAGAAGGAAAGCCACGGCCCTATTCTCGCAGCCCTCGCATTCCTGCTGCCATGATTAATATCACGCCCGCGTTAGGGGTTTTTAGCTCGCGGCCGAATGTCCCGGAAAGTAGTGTCGATATCAAAGACGCTCGACAGGCGCGCCTCGTGTTTCGGCCTCGAAACTGGGCTGGGGATCGACGCGACGCGATTGAATTTCCGCCGAGCGGGCATCTCGCTGAAAATGCGTCGTCGGGTAATTTCTCTCTTTATTAGCGCCGCGTAATCGAGCTGCGAGCATCACCGCTCGCGCGGATTGACTCCAACTGAACGTTTCAGGCGAATTTAACAGAAACACGATTTACGATTTACTCGTCGCACGCCGATCATGCAACATAGACAGACATAGTACTTTGAGCGACAGATTTTGCAAGTTGCCAATAATTTTGTCGCATTGTCAACAGTTTTGCGCTTAACAGCTTATCGGTAACACGCGATTTTATATATTACGCTCGGCCGACTGCGATCATCAGATCTCGCCGGAAGTTCTTATTGCCTTTAATATTTCATTTCTCCGTCGACGACGCGTTACGTGTCGATTGCGTGTCGACTCGGACGTCGACTTTGCGCGCCCTCGTTTACTCTCCGTAGCAGAATCGCGAGGGAAATGGCAGATACAAATATAGTTGGGTACTTTACAGCTCTCGATTCTACCAGAGCTGAAGCGCGCACCCGCGGTAAAGAAATAAAATAATGCGGCAGGGGAAAATACACATACGTACACACAGATACACACACACACACACACACACACACATACACACAGCGGTGTCGCTATGCGATTGCTGCGCGGTGTTGCTGTTGTTATGTTGTTGCGGCCGTCGGAGCATCGAACGCTGTCAGCGAGCGGTTTAGTAATTCGGCGGCGGCGGCGGCGGCGGTGGCGGCGGTGGCGGCGGCGACGACGTTGGCGCAATCCGGGAATTTCTCGCGCGAGGCGAAGGAAGGAAATTGCGTTGCCCAATTAGAAATCGCGGGAGACCGCAGAAAGAACGGGCCGGCGGGGAAGAGAGAAACCAGGCGGGAATAAATCGGGCGAGAGGGAACTATACGCGCGACGCGCGAGCGAGGCGGCTCCTCGCTCGTATTTAACCCTAATCCAGCTAATTCTGATTTTCGAGCGAGAAGAAGAGCGCCGAACCGCCGTAATTATGCAACGAAAGTCTCCGTGAGACGATCGTTACTCCTGTTAGCAGCAGAGGCGAACATCTCGCGCGATATATCCCGGCTGAATTTCAGCGATCCCGCTGACGTCGGCCAACTTCAATTTTAATTCGGCCGATCTATCGCCGCTTCTTCCTAAATTAATCCCGCACGATTAACGCTTTATTCTCAAGTCAGAACCGGAAACATGGGGACGAGGCGGAATTTGACCGAGTTAAGCCGCGACTACTGCGGGCTTAGCGCGACACCGACATGGGCCATCGATCCCGTCGGAGATAACAGCGCGAGATCGCGAACGAGAAAGAAATAAGTTTAATAACTTTTCTCTCCTTCGTGACGATAAAAATATATCCCTCCTCCTCCTCCTCCTTCTCCCTTCTCTCCCTCCCCCATCCCCGTCCCCCGAACGGCGCTCTGGCCTCACCATCCTCACGATCTAACTTTCTCGCGCGTGGCGGGAATCGTTAGAATTCGTGCCGCGCGACCTTACCAAAGAGAAAGAAAGGGAAAGAGAGAGAGAGAGAGAGGAGAGTATGAAAAAATATCATCAGGGATACGATATCCATAGATGATTATTATTAAACGACGTCGCACTTGCGACGTTCGCACGGACACCGCGCGCGCTTTTTCTCCACAAGCGCGACATAAAAAGGGAGCGGCTCGCCCGCGCGTAGATCGCGCCATTTCCACGAGCGCGATATAAAAAGAGTCTCTTTTGCGAGTGATCCTTGCGGATGATCGAGGATTAATAACGACAGGATGAACTTTAACACGTAGCTAGCATTTATCCCGCGGGCGGTTATCGCCGAAGCGAGAGAGGGCAAAGCGAGTCGGCGGCGGCTTCTCCTCTCTCGAAAGGCCAAGCCGCAGGTAAAGATCGATGGATCGATAGATCACGGTATCCGCGTATACGGTCCTGCCAGCCCCCTCTCACCCCCCCCCCCTATCTCTCTGTTCGTTAGTCGACGCTCTTAGGTGTCGCCTGACGCCGGGGATGATTATTTATCGCTCTGCGCGCTTGAGGAGTTGATCGGAACTGCGCTACGTGGAAGAGTCCGAAAACGGCGGCGCGAAGTCTGAAAAATCGCTTCATCACCGAAAATCGCGGCCCGACGCGAACTCTTCCGTTCCGTTTCACACACACACACACACACGCGCGCGTTTGCCACACGTTCTCACGGTTCTCTGTTTCTTCCGGACCGAAAATTGAAATTGCAAGTCGTACAAACGCCACGAATGTTGCAAAAGTTAGGATCGCCAGGATAATTCGATCGTCAAGATGAAGCTTCGAGAATACGTCGAAGAATACGTCGTACGGCAAAGATAGCTTTTCATGAAGGTACTGATCGCAGCCGGTATCGAGAACGCGCTGCTTTGACGAAGCAATGACTTTCGACAGGCGGCATCCTCGAGTGAGAACAATCAATGTATATCGCTGTGTATGTCGAGAGACCAAGAAGAAGGGAATATCTAACGAGCCTGCATGTTTTTTTGCCATTCTCTGCTCAGTCATCGGACGACATTGATCGTTCTCGCGCTTCCAGATGTCGGAAAACGTCAAATGTTACGCATTCCATGCGAAGTGAACTGGCGGAGAGTAACCTCGAGAGTCGACTCGCCGATTTGGTTGTTTCCTTTCTATAAAACGCAGCCCGTTCAAAGTCGGCACTCTTCGGGACGACTCCCGACGATCGATATAATTTCCGGTGGAGATATATCACGGGGATTTACCGTCGTGTTCGTTGATTCACCACGTCTCGCGTTAATCGGAATACTCTCCCAGCGGTTGCGGAAGAGATCGCGCGGATCGCGCTCTGCGATTTATAGCAGACCTACATTGGCTTTACAACGCGGTGTTGCGTTAGCCTTACGTCGTTTCCTCGTCTAAATGCACCGTCGTCGTTTTGTATCAAAGTAGTAAACACGAGACTCGCGATAATTATTTATTCCCGGATCCAAAAGAGGCGCCGATAAAGCATCGACCGAGTCTCGCGTAATTTTATGTTGATTGTAACAAATGAATGAATGACTTATCCTTTCCTTTCGGCCAGCTTTGTGCTTTATTTACTTGCTTATACTTCGAATTGCAAATCGCAGAGGCGATCACAAGAGCGACCTTCCGCGCCGAAACGCATCGTCGCCGTTCGTGTCGCGATTCGACGATGTTTCAGCACATCGCAATTTCTCTCTCCTTGCACACACCTGTACGTCTCACGTAATGTCGATCGCCGGCGGTGCGCTGATAATGCAAAGCCAAGGATCGGGAGAGAAAGTGTCTCTCTCTCCTCGGAGCAGCGCCTTAAGGCGCGTTCACACGCGCTTCGAACACCGTGGCGAACGGCGCGGCGGCGGCAATTCGCTCGCGGCTTTTGCGCGCGCGTAAACGCACGCGCAGGCCGAACTTATATAATCGGTTACGGTAATGCCGGAGTTATGGCAATCTCCGGGCAGCCGCGGCAGGTAACCTAATTCCGCGTTGACCGGACATGCTGGCGCGCGCTCGGCGCGCGCGCCGGTCTCTCTCGAGAAAGAAAAGCGGCGCCGCGATCGGCGAAGGCGATCGCGCGCCTCGCGCGTTCTCGCGCCGCTTTTCCGCGCCGCGGACATTACCTCCATCGGACTGAAACGCGATCATTGTTACCGGACACCTACGATTCCGCATCCGCTCCGAATAACGATACGGAGATTCTGCGACACCTCCAGGGCCAGCCTGGGTTGATATTTTCAATTTCAAGTCCCGTCCGGTCTCTCGTTATATTCCACCTCGCCGAGAACACAGCGGAAAAATCTCGTGTCTCTCGGTCTCTCTTCGACGCGCGCGTTTTCCGATTTGAATAATATTGCCGCTCGTTAGCGGTTTACGGAAATGGTATACAATATCTTGAATTGAATATGTATAGCCGCGACTAGAGCGCGAGAACACAGGTGGACGTTTCCTTCTTGCTTCTTCCTCTCTGTCTGATTCTTGTTCCTCTTCTTTTTTAATTGATCTTTGATCTTGATGAGAGTGATGCAAAAGAGTGTCGTGACCGTCGCTCGCTTGTGAATCGCGTGACGTGAAAGCCCCGGGCATTTCTCAAAGACACGAAAAACGCTCGTGTACGTAAATCGGCGGGAAATAAGGAAACCACGCGGTGTAATTACGCAACGAGTGCAGGTCGAGATGCTTCTAACAAAGCCATTTATTCTCCGCGGTATTTAATAATACATGATCACGAATGTGTGGAGAGGGGGGGGGAGCAGGAGGGGAACGAGGAATGTTTTACGTCATTCGTTTGCCTCGTATTGGTATGCACTGATTTATCTTTTCGAAATTATCGCTATCTTAGAACTCGTAAACGAGCCGGCGCGAAACGAGCGGGCTTTTGTGCGTCTTCTTATGCTGTGTGATATATTATGTTATATTATGCTGTATAATATATTTAAATTACCATACACTTATTATTTAAATAATACGCGGTGTAACTTGCTGGAAGCAGAAAATGTACATCTATTGGATAAACATTGTTTAATTATAAATGTAACATGTATGAGTTATTAGCTTATTGTAGCTCGTATTAATTCGCATACAACAATATGCGAGAAATATTTTGTATTCACTGCAGAGATTAAATAATATTTCATTAATCATATTTTCCCTCTGTTTCGAATCTGCACGATTATTGTTGATTTTAAAGCTAGATGATTCATCGCGTTCTCTCTACGCGTCATTGTTTGCGAGTTATTCCAACGTTATGAGACTATTACGCCTGCATTACAGCATCGCGAAGCGATCATTAAGAGAAAGAACGAGCCGTATTTTACGGACTACATAATCCGATCTGGAATTAAGTTTCTGTTATTCGAGAGCGAACGGAAGTTCGTAATAAACCGAATATATATCGAAACTTGGGACGAGAAAATTTCGTTAACGGGAATAGCGCGGAACACAATCAAATGAGAGGAGATCAATTTTAACTTGGACGAGAGTACTTCGTCTTTAGATATTATTTACAGTAATGCACGGACTTAATCTCTTTTTATAACATTCATCATTATATCACAGCATTCATCATATTCGTAATGGCTCGTATTGAAATGCGCAAATAAATCTTCGACGAGCTCGGAAAAATAGGTCGTAAAAATGGGGCCTAAAATGGGCGCGTTGAAGTGGATACAAGAGTTAAGTAAATTTATTTACTGCAATATTAAGGCTCGTAATGAGATAAGACAGAGAGAAGTCTATTGCAAGATAAGTCGGTTTAAGCAAGAATAATCACAAATGAAGATCTACGTTGAATCAAATAGACGGGATGCAGACGGATTATCGTGAATTATCTCGACGGATCAGTCGTATGAATAAGTCACGGAACATTTTGAAAAATAAATTCGTATCAGGCAAGGAGAAAAGGATTTAAACGCGAGCGCGCGTCAGGCGATATAAATCCGTTTAATCGATTCCATCCGCGAATCCCGTTCAATTAGGCAAGCGCGAAATTAATATTTCCAACGCGACGGCCGGAGTGTCGTTTAAATGCGGCACGTAATAATCCGCGATAACGATCGACGTTGCGCAACATCGCGCCGATAAGTTGGGAAATAATGTTTCCGCGCTGGAAACGTCAGAAACATTATTTCACGGGGCATATCGCGCGGGAATCTGCCTTAATCCCGGTATAATAATCATGCGGCAAAAGCGAGCACCGCGAACGAGAAACGGTGGAAAGCGAGCCTAATGAGGGCGATATGCAATTTATCGCACCGGCGGAGCTGCGCGTCGCCGCGTCGGACGTACAACGTCGTCCGTTGAAAAGGGAACGACGACGGTAGGCGAGATGCTGGTGAAATAGATAGAGGAAGTTCGAGATCGATAGGGATACACGGTGATACTTATTCTTGTTCCGGGAATTAAAATTCCTGGGAGAACAATAAGAAGCGCGCGGCCGCGCGGCGCGGGGGAGAGAGAGAGAGAGAGAGAGAGAGAGAGAGAGAGAGAGAGAGAGAGAGAGAGAGAGAGAGAGATACGAAAAATGAAGGTGAGTTATTAAAGAAAGGGGGACACTCCGCATTAAAATTCTGTATTAAAATTCCCCCGGGGAGCGCTGAAAGATATAAATAAGCGAAGGGAAGAGGAGATGTAGCAATTAAGTAAAAATTACTAGCGCGGGAGAACATCTCGCGCGGCGAGACAAATGCGGCAAGGCGACGAGATATCGTAATCGTAGCAGGAGTTTCGATGAATTATAACTCATCATCAAGAGACTCCCACCTCCCCGTCGACTTCACAAGATACGCTTCCAAATGTCTCTTAAAAATTCGACGGAATTCTGACTTAAATGCTCATTATTTATTTCGGCTCTTTCGCTGCTCAATCGTATGCTAAGCAAAAAAAGATCTCCAAGCGTCGTCGTTTGATGTTGTGTGATCGCGACGATTTAATCCAACAGGTCGTGTCTTATTTCTTTCAAACGATCGAAGAATGGTGTTTAATTAAGAAGGGGAGAGAGACAGAGAGAGAGAGAGAGAGTGAGAGTGAGAGAGAGAGAGAGAGAGAGAGAGAGAGAGAGAAGAAGTAAGATAGGCGCGGGAGAATAAGGTTAGAACGAAAGAGAAGAATGTAAAGAGCGACGTTGTAAGTAATCGGAGGAAACGTGTGGTATATTATCACTGTGGTAATCATGGGCTTATTATGGTTGTTGAGCCAACAAGAACACGGACTATGAGCGCGTCGATTAGCCGGACTGCGAATCGCTCCTTGCGCGGCGGCGCGCCTCGAGACAACTAATTTGTGTAATCGGGAGGAGATTGTACTAAAAAAAAAAAAAAAAGAGGGAAAAGGGAAATATTACGCGCGCACAAGCGCGACGCGTGTTCCACGTGGTCGTTAAAACGTTTACTTCATTTCGACGAGCGCTCGCTCGAACGTCACCGGTGAAGTCGGTCCGTCGGTGAGCTTAAAGGTTTATGCACACCATATCGTGTCATCGACTAACGTCACCGTTCACACGTCGCTGTTGCAACGTCAGTGCAACGTCAAATGTATTCATACGAGTCGGAAATACAACGTCGCGTATTAGTCGTCAGGAAATCGGACTGCAGTCCGACTATACTCGACACATCGAGTATCCTCCTGACGAGAATTTTTTTTAAAACGGTACAATCCGCGTGGTCCTGTGTCTTTCAGTACAGAGTCAATCGTCGCGTCAAAGTTTTCAGAGATCCCAAAGATATTCAGTCTTGTGTTTCAATGTTTTAAACAATGTGCAGGACTCGTTCACGAATTTATTTTCAGCAATATCTCGTAAACTCGGCAATTTCGTCTGCTTCCTTTCTCTTCATCAAGGACAGCAGGAACACAACAATCACTAGCAAGTCGGCCCAAAATATCCCAATAAAAAAATACTTTAATATTAAAAAGATATAAATTTGTAACGTATAGTCTCCAATTAGGACGACAGTTAAAAGCAGACCGAGTCGGAGATGACGATCGCCATTACGCGATCACGGTGACGTTTATGATGACTGTAAATTGATGGTGTTAATAGGCATGAAATGCAATTTGACGTAACATTTACGTGATGATGATGATGATGATGATGATGTTGTGACGGTGACGATACGTATAGTGTGCATAGACCTTAATTTGCACCACCGTCATCGCTCGTTTACGAGCAAAATCAGTCAACTGTAGGATTTTCCAGTTATTCCATCGACTCTTAGCGCTTTAACGCTGAAAGATCGCGACTGATTATTGTTATTACCATTGCAATTATTAACGGCCGCTTTAATTGATTACGATTGAGATGTGTTACGCGTGCATAATAAGAGACGCATCATTATTCGCACATAACTGGAAACTTTACTTTTTATACATGTTCGTGTATCTTTGGATTAATATATTCTCCACTTCGCAGGAGTTCCTCAAAATATATCACATTATTGACTTTATCACCGACCATTATCTCATAAATGACTGATTCCTGCGTCTCTCTCCTGAGAATTTCGATTTAACGAGATAGCTTCAAAACAGCCGCGGGTTAATCGGAAATGTTTTCGAGCCATTGATACAAGCAGCGATTTATCGCGAATGCGTTCACGGTTCACGGACTAATTCAGCTGACCAATTCAGCGTCACTAATTTTTAGTAGCGGTGATGCTCGTGCAACCGGAATATTTTCTGAGAATCGCTCGAGCGGGAGCAAATAGCAAAAATAACTGGCGGGATGTCCTCGTCGCCGTCGTCGTCATCTACGCAGTCGATTTAGAGTCCTCCGCGTCGCGAGAGGTGATCGCCGATCTATTTACGCGTTTCTCGGCGTCTCGGAATTTTGGGTGGCGAAATTAAGCGGCGGTATCGTCGTGCAAATTAAATTCCTACGCGCGCCGGCCGTAAGCCGGTCTGCTCTCTCGTAGCTGAATATAATTCGCCGTGCTTATCGATCGATCGTCGGCAGCCCGTCGTCGTCGTCGTCGTCGTCGTCGATTCCGGTCGGAATTCCCCGCGCCTCCCCAGCTGGAGGAAGTTTCGCTCGTGATTTAAGGCGTTCGATACACCGCGGCTATCGAATTAATATTCGACGTTCGTCGTGCTATTTTAATCGTGCAACAGTACCGGTTCGCTGTGTAACGCCGCCGCGCGTCAACTCGCGCGAGACGGTCCATCCTCGGCGGGCTCGACGAACAGGAGCCGCAGCTTCCAACAACAACGTGATTTTTCCTCGGGTTCTTCATCGCGTATAATTATATATAAATACTTTCCCGTTCTCGGTCGGTTCTCCCGCGAGCGTCCTTTTTTCCTTCCTTTATCTTCGACTTCGAATTATCGGATCTTGGAAATGAATATCGAACAACGTAATTTTAAATTAATACTTTGCGATCGAAGGCCGAGAAACGTTTTCACAGTGTTGCTCGACTTCTGTAGATTCAAGAGTTATTTTATCATCGCTTACACTATCATCTCGAGTCCCTTATTTGTCGGTAAATCTGGGCCACCCAGATATCAGACGCTGATATCCGCGTTGCGAATGGCGCGGCGCTAGCGCTACTTGCGTTCGTTTCTCCAAGTGGCTACAGAGAATTATTCCGTCATATCGAAATTATTTTACCGGGGAATTACGTGTCGACTCTCCTTTTGCTGCTAGATCCGTCACATCGCGGTGTAAGCGAACCGCACCGGCGAGTCCTCGTCCATCGACCAAAGTTCGCGTTCCTTCCTTCCTGGCGCTATGACTTGATCATCGCCGCGGTGAGTTGTTCTTTGAATCCGCTTGCTCTCCCAATTCCTCGCAATCGGTCATCGGCCGTCGCATTCTGCTGAAATTTCGCACGTGTCCGCACGATGTTACGAAGTAACGTCGTATCGGCGTATCCGACCGCGGAATTAATGAGTGTTCTCGCGCGCACTTCATTACCTCACTCGACGCGCCATCGATTATCAATTATGGGATACTGGAAACGCTAAACGTCGCCGTTTATCGTTAACAGATTATACGGCGCGTAACGGCTCGCGCGCGCGGAGCGCGTCTTCTCTTTTTATTTCCGTCATTTCGCCTTTCGAGAACACCGCGGCGATCGGACGCGGCGAGCGAGAGGGATCGCTAATTTGGAAACGCAGCGTCGGCGGGCGACCGCTTTCTTCTTCCCGCTTTTCTTCTTCATTTCCCTCTTCTCGCGACGTTTACTGCCACTTTCGCGCGGCTATGCTCGCGATTACTTACTCGTAATTACGGATGTCTTTCCGATCGCAAACTGGTGGCAAACTCGAAGTCTCGCGGCGGACATATCATATTTCACATTAACTTTGTAATCAGCGTCGCTGATCGAAATAATGCGTGGTTTCTGTTAGAAGCTAGAGATTTGCTTTCGAATCATCCGAACGACGAAGTAATATTCGCGCGAGTTTTGCTCCAAGCAGGCGCTTTGAGAGCGAAACTCGCGCTGCGTTGCATAAATAAAGGACACTTTATAAACGGATATTGTAACAATCTTAAGCGGTTTCTTCGATATTCGCAATCTTCGATATTAGATGTCACGCTTTTTTTTGTTTCTTTATTTTATTTAATGATAAAAACTAATCCTTCCCCCCCCCCCCGTCGTAGCGAAGAAAATATCCTCCGTAATATTCCACACGCGCCCGCGATGAAGAAATAGATGCGTTTTACGGCGGAATTAATAAAATTTACATTCATGAATAATAATGCAACACGGGGACGATTTAATTTACAATAAATATATATTTTTTGAACGGAATCACTTTTCACGTTGCATTCTGTGCGAGACGATTTGAGCGTCAGAGGATGTTAATTCCTAAGTTTTGCATTTAGATCGCCTTCGCCGACGGGTTTCGTTCGGATCTTTCTTATTAACTTCATCGGCGACAATCGGGCGTGCCAAAGAATGTTACCAGACGTAATTTAACGCGAAATAGACGGTCCATCCGAAAGTGACGACAGTACACACGAGAGAACGACGGTCGGTCTCCGGTTTAATTCTGGTGGACTGCTTTGCTCGTTCGCAAGAATCAATATGCAAAGTTCGCGCGCATCCGTACGTTGAAAGCTACATTTTCAAACGTATGTACGGATAATTTACTACACGGAATGTTGAAATCGCTACCGTTCGGTTATCGTTAGCCCGGCTCAATTTCGCAGATAAGCGGATTATCATTCAATTCCATAATCTCATAACAGCGCTTTTTCGCGGAACGACGGAACGACGATGGCTATAAATCCGCGTAAATGGCGGCGAAAAGGAGAACAAAGGTAGAAGGAAACTCTTTCTAAAATAAGAGGAAACGTTTTCTCTTAAGCCTGAACGGCACTCGGATATGGCAATGCGATTCGGATAATCCTACTAACGGATGAACGAATATTCAAGCGCGCACCCCGCCGAACCCGGATTTTCTCTCCTTTCTTCGTGTCTGTATAATAGTTGAGACAATCATTTGACGTGGTACGCGAGACTGATCGCTCAACTGGACTTAACCCGGATCGCTAGTGCGACCGAGCCGACAAGACATTTTCCTTCGGAATATAAAATCTGGCGCCCTCTTCTTCTCTTCAAGTTTACTCGACGTTTTCGGTCCCGGAGAAGGAATCGGGACAGATAGACGCGTGCATCCCGTCGATTGTGTGTCGGAGAACGATGACGAGGTCTTTGCTGGAATCCGGTCCGCTCCTTCTCCTCTTTCCCTCTTTCCCTCCTTTCCCCTGCTCCCCTCCCTCCCACTCCCCTTCTCTCTCTCTCTCTCTCTCTCTCTCTCTCTCTCTCTTTTTCCCGCTCGATCGGAGGACCTCCGTGCCTCGCCTCGGCGTTGCACCGACGGAAGGTGCAGGAGGAGAGAAGCCTCTTCTCGAGAATGATTACGCCACCGCGCTCCTCTCTCGCCACTCGGCCACACGGCAGTGCACCACCACGCCACACCACAGAAGCGTCTCGGAAGCCGTGGTGGATGCACAAAGTAAAAAGGACGGCGAGCCGAGAGCGCCGACGACGATGACGACGGCGGCGAGATGGGTAGCGCGGGGAGGCGCAGGGCAGGGTGTTCCAACCGTCGTCCCGGATGTGCAGCATCATTACACGGCATTCTTCGGCGATGCAGGCGTCCGGAATCTCTGTCCCTCCCCCACCCCTTCTCTCTCTCTCTCTCTCTCTCTCTCTCTCTCTCTCTCTCTCTCTCTCTCTCTCTCTCTCCTTTCTCCCTATCGCCGTGCTTTCTTCCTCGCGCAGTCCTTAGTCGCGCGTAAGCGGACTTGGCCCACGCGGAAAGGGCCAAGGGACCGTGGTGATGGAGAGGGTATCGGGGAAAATGAGCGGAGACTAGACATGACATCAGACATCACGGGAGAGGAGATTAGAGGAGGGAGTGATCGTTTAATTGCAGTTTAGTGCCGCGCAGTTTGAGGGAAGGTGCGGAAATTCAGAGGTAGCTGCAGGATAAACGCTCGCTCACGAGGCTGTCTCTCTCTCTCTCTCTCTCTCTCTCTCTCTCTCTCTCTCTCTCTCTCTCTCTGACTGATCGAGGATCGTGAAGCGCGAATGGGATCGGAGTGAGAACTGTCGCGTGGCGGTACCTCCGCGAGATCTCGTCGGTGTTTTATATAGATATTATACGTTAACAATATCCGGTTGGTTGCGGAACGTTTAAAGGGAAGACCGCGTTCCAGGAAACTGTCGCTTCCTCGATTACTATGCGAGAGACGGCATTAGTGTCACGCGGTGTCCTCTCCGTGGCTGTTTTCCGGGATACGGGGAGGTCCCTCGATCGCTTACGCAAATTAACATTTTTCCGCTGCGGGCATGGATGAGTTAGCGGTTGAAATCGAGCGACAATTTGCCGAGGCGTAAACGAGCCGTTTGCATCTCGGCGATGGCGTACTCCGTACTTTCGAGGGTTTATTCAAATAGACGCGCGACACGTCACGCCCGCGATACTGCAGCTTTAACTCAGAGCGCAAGACGCTCCAGCGGTGGTGTACGAAAATGTGTTCTTGGGAACTTGGAGATTTTTCTCTCAAGTGCCCGCGCAGAGATCTGCGAGTAAGAGCATATACACTCAGTCGGAGAAAGATTGCGGTTCTTTTCGATGAGTTGCCTGCGGAGCAGGCGGGAATCGCGGCAATTGTCCTTTCGCGACTTTTCCTCGCTCTGTTCCGGAACTCATCGAAGAGGGTAACGTGTCGGAACCTTTCTGTGCGACCGATTGTACTAAATTTTAGTCAGCGTGCCAGTCAACGTTGGCGCGGGCCAACTTGTAGCCGAATGTTTGCGCTACGCGCGTCCCAACTTGAGCGCGTTCAAACTTCCCCGCGCTACCAGAGCGAGATATTTCGTCCAAAGAGCCAGGGGGAAAGAGAGAAAGAGAGAGAGAGAGAGAGAGAGCGATGACCGATAGTGACTCACAAATCCGCTTGTACGCTAAAGCAAGCTGACTCGCCGAGCCTTACAAACCGTCGCTATAACGCGCCGTTTACTAACCAGCCGAGACCCTTTGATGTCTTGAAGGGTCCTTTCAAGGTCCGGTCGAATCGCCGGATCGGACGGATCCGTATGGGACCTATCGGACGATGGGTTCGATCTCTCGGACGAGTCGTCCTCGCGTCCCATGAGGCTGGAGGGAGAAGGTAAGTGGCCTAAGAGAAGTAGCGGAGTGTGTCGTTTCCACGGCTTGCAACGCATCGTACGCATACGCATGCACGCGTATACACACACCCACGCCATGCTGAGCGGCGAGGTGGTCGGAATCAGTGACTCGTACGAGCACTTACGGCGGTGCACGGACAGAGAGAAAGAGAAAGACAAAGAGAAACCAAGAGACAAAGAGAGAAAGATAGAGACAGAGAGAGAGAGAGAGAGAGAGAGAGAGAGAGAGGGGGGGGAGGGGGGAGAGAGAATCGGATAGGAAGACGAGAACGAGCGGAACTGAGGTCCGCGGAGCTTCCTTTCCTTCGGACATGCCTGGCTGCCTCCTCGTCCTCTCCCACAGATTACGACCGACTTCTCTTCCCTCCCTTCCCTGCGTGCTCCCGCACCTCGTCCGCCCTCGACATCATACGTATACACGTGTACGTACGTGTGCTCTCTCTCTCTCTCTCTCTCTCTCTCCCCCTCTCTCTCGCACTTCTTTCCCTTTTTCTTGATTTTCTTCTCATACGCTCAAACGATTTTCTTTGCATTCATCATAACCCAGACTTCTCTGGTTATTTTCACGCAATCTCTCAGTTGCGTAATTTCCCAGCAACTCGTTGCTAGCTCTTTACACTTCCGCAAAATCGCGCCGCTTCTACGCAAAATCAATTCTCGCCGGGCGTAATTCATTCCCACTTACTGTCTTTCAATCTTACCCCGCGGAGCGCCATTCTCCACGCGCGTCTCGCGCAGATTCTTCTTCGGGCAAAAAAGGTGTAGGGCCGTTTTAGATTTACTTTCCTCCAACGTACATCAGGAGGGAGAGTTGGAGAGAAAGAGAGAAGGTGCAGAGAGATTTACTCGTGCGCTCCCTCTGCGAAATGAAATCTTGAATTATTCTATTCATACATTTTACATCATCTACACTTATTCGGGACCTGGCCTGAAATATACAGTGAATAGCCCTCTCTACCTCTCTTCTCTCTCTCTCTCTCTCTCTCTCTCTCTGTCTCTTACTTCCTCCTGTGCACTTGCCTACCGATGTGTGAGCACGACGACGCAACGGAGCACGGCCGCTAATACCGAGCGCGTAACGACGACAATGGTGATCGCGAGACCATTAGGAACGTCCCGGCCTCGAAAGGAGGAACTACGTTGGACGCACCTACTTCCGGGACGCGCCATGGCTCGTCGCGCCTTCACCTGCGAGGAACCCGTTCCGCGGGCCAGGCCGTGAAGGATCCTCGGGTATCCGGCGACTGTCGTACAGGAATCTTGACCGCGCCACGACGACTAAAAAGAAGCCAAGCGTGCCGTTGGACGGAACACACACACGCTCTCGAGTCGCTTCTTTTCTTCACTCCGGCAAATTAAACGCCTCGTCAAAGTGCTCTCACTACCGGCTGAAATTCGGCCGAATCCTCTGGATTTACTCCAAGGAAGGTTGCGTCGCTCTTGCGAGAGATGTTTCAAAGCTCCCTCACGAGAAGCAAGACACGTCTGTTATTTTACGTCGTAAAAAAATAAAATTTTTATATCTTCGGGTTTGTATCGTTGCTTCCGGATTGCGTTTGGGTTCACGTAACGCGCGCGCGCGAAAAGTTGGCTTCTGTTAGAAAATCGCGAATTTCCGTAGAATTTCTGAGCGCTGGAATTTGAATTTTTTTCCGGGGAAATGAGTCCCCCCCTCCCCTCCCCTCCCCCCCCCGCTCCGTCCCGCCGGTGAAGTCACGCGGATCTGTGGCACCAAAGCGCTATTATGTGGGAAAATATTTACGTTATTCGTCTTAAGGGCGATACGCGCGAGGGGGCGCACATCGTGGAATTCCGAGGGTTTAAAGGGATGAAATTCTATCCGAAACGCTCGGTCCCCTTCCGCCATGTCTCTCCCTCCGGGCGAGATTTTCTCTCTTCTCTTGGCGCAGCGACATAAGGCGCGCATAAGGTGAAGGTATCGATTGCGCAACGTCGATATTATGCAACCGAGTCGGCTTCCTGCTGTTATCTAACCGCGCGGAGTACAGGAACTCGGCGACGACCGAGGCGATGACGTAGTTGTCCAAAGTTTTCTTCTTCCGCGATCGCTCGGCGGCGGCGGCGGCCGCCTTTACGTCACCGTCGTCGCGAAGTCGATTTTTGCGGGGATGTTTATTAGCGCGCAATGCGACGAAAGAACCTGATTATCACATATCGAGCAGGTAGCTTGTGCGCGCAGCACCGATTGTGGGAGAGAAAGTATACTCCTCTACGCCACGCTGCTGCAAGGATCGGACGTATTATATATATCGCGAAGAGTTGGCGAGACTGGGTCAATAATTTTGCGCCGAAGCCACGCCGCCGTACGGCTACTGTCACAGACTTGTCCGAAACGAGTTTGTGTCGTCTCGTCATTTTTTCCAAACTTTCCCGACTTCTCGATCTGCCGTCCGATAGAGACACGGAGACGGAGAGCGGATTTTTCATTTTCGACGCTGGATCGTAAGTAAAGCAATATCTTCCTGTACTCCTCTCACCTTTGATCCTTCGGCTCTACTTGACTCCGGCGTGAAAATTTCTTACGCCCGAAACGCTAAATAAAGTTACGTAACCATCCGTAGCTATAACAGCGAAGCATCTGCTACTATTTTTTATCTTCATCTTGAGTTTTTGCGATTGAGACGACCGGTGGGGGAGGGGAGGGGAGGGGAGGGGAGGGGAGGGGGGAGGGAGAGGGATGGTTCCGGGACACCGTGCATGATGGGGACGGCGGCTAATTTGGATTGCAAATGTAGCGAATCACTTTGCGTTTCGCTCCGTACGATTACCTCCGTCGTAGCGTAGATCAAAACAACCTTGCTTTCGCAGAGAAGATCGAGACGAATATCTTAATATTCGCTCGATACGAGTCGTGGATGTTTTATAATATACACTTCAAATATACACTTCGCGCGCTACTTCTAAAGATACTCTCGACGAGTCTGATTTATCGCTCGCACCAGGACGTCTCCGAGCAAGGCGAATTCGCAGTTCTCTCGACGCAGATGTACATTTTTCAACTCGAGCTCGACCGTGAATCGAGAGACTCACTTTCCGCTCAAGATCGTCGCGTACTCGCGTGCAAAGTGCAAGCGACTCCCAGCACGCGTTGGCATTGAACACCGGTCCTCGGCGTCATCAGCCTCTCATGAGTCGCGAGAGAGCACGTGGAACGCTAAACGCAGGTGAGAGAATTCGGCCCGATGATATTCGGCCTGATTTGAGCAATTAGCGCGAAACGCGACGTCGAGTGAGATCTATCTAATATACACGCGACACGCGACTTCGCGCCACGACTGCGGCACGAAAGCGGGGGAATCGGGTGAGCGCGTTCAGCGTTAAACGCGCGCCAAGAATACGAGCTATTGTCTCTCGGTGCACCGCGCGCGCGGATGAATAAATCGTGCACCGTACGCGCGCGGTATCTACGGCGATATCTGCTCCTTCTCAATCGAAAGGCTCGCTACCGTGCCGGAGAAACGTGCGGCCGTAAAGCTCGAATCAGACGTCGAACGACGGTCTCCGCGCTGTTACCGAAAGAGCCGCTTCGCGCTCACGGCAGGGCGAGTTCCTCGCTAAGCAGAAGATAGTGAGGTAGCTCGTGGAAGTTCGATTTCTTCGAATGTAGTTCGATTTCTCATACCCTCCAGTCCCACGTCGCGATCCTCCCTGAAAGCTCCGTTACAGCTGATCACGCGCGCGTCTCACCCTCGTGTATCCGCAGAGAATATCCGAAAACTGGGGCGTGTGTCTCTCCGCAAGACACCATTCTCGTTATCTTAGTCAAAGGTGCGCGAAAAGGTGCGTTGACACTTTTCCGATTAGGTAAGCCGTTATTGGAATGGCCGGCTGCCTCTCTCCACAGCGTCGATCGACCGAGCATTCTGCCGCGTTCACCAGCGTCATTATAGATCGGGTCGGTTTCGTCTTACCCGAAGGAGGGGGAGGTTCCCATCGCATCAAAGAAGAGTCTCTTGTTCGCGCGAGCTTCGACTTAGGAGAGCAGGGGGAGGTGAATCCCTTGAAGGTAAGACCCTAGCGGTCTTCGGGCCGGCGCAACAACCTGGCTGACGACGCGAGTTAGGAGTGCCTTTCCGTCTGATTTAGGCTTAAGGAGCAAAGTCGGGCGGAACGCAACGGGAGCGTGAAAAGGAGTCGCGCGTGGGTACGGCGGAACGAAACCCGGTGGCGCGGCGGCGGCGGGGGGGGGGGGGGAGAGGGATTGTGATCTCTGAACCCGATACACATTACACGCGACACGGTGTCTCTCTTTCTCAAGGCTGCCTAAGGGAGGAGGGTAGGGCGATAAGTATGCGATTTATGTGTGCCCCGGGTGCTGTGTGCGTCGTCGTCGTCTCGCGCGCGCGACTCGCCGCTCCGCGCCGCGCGACTTGTCCGGATTGCATCAGCGACGCTTTCGAGCGGCGGCGGTAGTCCATTGTTGCGTACCGCCGCGTATTATCGTATGGCACGCACGATCCGTTTCTACTCACGATCACCCCGTTACTTTCGTCGCGCCTCGCCCATACCTCTTCGGTCAATTCGCCGCCGCCGCGCCGCGCCGAGCGGCCGCGCGGCGATGGGAAAGACACGCAAGCACGCTCTCGCCGACGACGACGACGACGACGACGACGACGACGACGTGGCTACGCGAATAACGAGCCCGCGACTCGCAGCTTAGCGTATTATCATATTAAGGTGGCCCAACGTGTCTCGTGACTTTGTGCGCGCGCGCGTATCTCCTGATTCCCCAACTTCGGGTACTTGAGGACGTCCGACTCGGCCGAGCCTGAAGTTCTTAATCCTCGACTCTCAATTATCAAGCGCAGTCGCGCGACGATAGAGCTCTTCGTCGAGAAGTCGAGAAGTCGTTAACGTGGTGGTGTTCTGAGATTAGGTGCTTCGAATCAACCGCGAGTCAGGGTCATAATTCGGTCAACGTTTATCATCGTCGCCATCGATCCTCTCTCTGCTCGCTTCTGCCTTCGGATGGCAGAGTCGCGCGAATGTTTATCTCGCGCGAGAGACAGAGAGAGACAGAGACAGAGACAGAGACAGAGACAGAGACAGAGACAGAGACAGAGACAGAGACAGAGACAGAGACAGAGAGAGAGAGAGAGAGAGAGAGAGAGAGAGAGAGAGAGAGGAGAGAGAGAGAGAGAGAGAGAGAGAGAGAGAGAGAGAGAGAGAGAGAGAGAGAGAGAGAGAGAGAGAGAGAGAGAGAGAGAGAGACAGAGAGACAGAGAGACAGAGAGACAGAGACAGAGAGACAGAGAGACAGAGAGACAGAGACAGAGAGACAGAGACAGAGAGAGAGAGAGAGAGAGAGAGAGAGAGAGAGAGAGAGAGAGAGAGAGAGAGAGAGAGAGAGAGAGAGGGGAGAGAGGGAGAGAGAGAGCATAACGATGTCAGCATAACGATGCGTTAAGTTACGGGCGGGATTATGCGCGGCGTGCGTGCGCCGCGCTCCGCCGGGCGATTATCGCCTCCAGATTATTGCAGCCGTCACTAACGACGATCGACCAAAGAGTCGCTCATTACGTATTGATACATGCGTATACACGCACACGCGGCCACAATGAGCTCGCTAATATTTAAGCGGCCCGACTCGCCGATACCGAGTGACCAGGAGGCGGGCTGACCGGAATTGAATACCCGCGAGCGCGCGCTCTGTTTAAAATTCCGCCCGTTCTCGCCCGCTATACTCGGGTGAACTAACAAGCATTACCAGCTAGCGGCCGGCCTGAATCTCTGATATGAATTTCTGCCGGCTCGATTTATCGGCGCTTTCGTCGACCCGAAACAATGCCGGCCGATTCTTCAAGCGGAACTCCGCGCGCGGAATTGCGCAAGACCGTGCGCGACGCGACGGTGAGCCCCGCGATGAGAGAGACCGGCACTTTTTCGGATTAGATTGATGAACCGTCGCCGTCTCGGCTCTATATACAAATGAGATTATCACTCGCGATTCCCGCTCGGCTCGGGGGAGATCGACGCGACCGCGGGCGGGAATTTACGGAGGTCTCTGGGAAAGCGACTGCGAGAAAAAGGCGCGTAGGCGGATGGGAGAGAAAGAAAGGGAAAAACAGCACTCCTGGTCCTTTTCGGAGCGAGTTTGCACGAGAAGAGAGAAACGCGGCCGCAAAGTTACCGCATTAGGACACGCCGTTCACATTAATGTATCGAATGAAAGAACATCGCGACGAGTAGGAGACACGGCCTGCGGCTTTTCCTTCTTTTTCATCCGCTGTACGCACCATCACGTGAGCGCGTTTGCAAATTGCTTCACCAGAGAGGGAGGAATGAATATTCCCCCGGCAACCGTAAAGGCAACCCCTTTTCGCGATTCGAGGCCGCTGTCACACTCGAGCGGGCATTATTGACAGCGTTCCCTCTCTCTCCCTCACTCACTCTCTCTCTCTCACACACACACACACACACACACACACACACACACACACACACACCGACGTCTCGAAGGTGGCACTGGCACGTGGGCAGCTAGGCGTGTATTGATAATTTCCAAGATACCGTGACGGAAAAGCCGAACGCGATGAGGTAATGCACAGTGCCGACGCACGGTCGAGCGACGCAACGAATGGCAGCCCTTTTAATCCTTCAGCAGGCGTGTGCGTTGTTTAATCCCATTTCAGGTGCCTGGCCTATTTGGTCAGACTGCAGGCTGTAGACAATGTCTCGGTCTCCGTGGATGAAGTGAATTTTCGATTTCAAAACTCTGATTTTTAAACTGCTGCGTTTAAAGGCAGGCGCAGGAGCGGCAGGTAGTCTTAACATTAATCTTTTGGCCATTTCTCGTCCAACAAGTAGAAACCTCGGGGAACGTCAGACGCCGATTTGTTTCCAATTTTTTATAGTTACTTTTGATGTCAAGATATGAAGAAATCTTGTTGTCACTTTTAGCTTGAACTAATTTTTTCAATTTTTTTCGAAAATGTTGAAGTTTTGCAACAAGTACGCCATTTTATACATACTTAAAACAATATTTCTTGAAAATCGCTGTCGACTACAATTGATGCGTTTGAGCCGAGCATTGAAGGAAAAACGGCCGCGATACGAGGAGAGACACGACAAAGTAATTTTGCAGCATGACAACGCTCGGTCACATGTTGCAAAAGCGGTCAAAACCTACTTGGAAACGCTCAAATGGGAAGTCCTATCCCACCCGCCGTATTCACCGGACATTGCTCCTTTCGATTACCACTTGTTCCGATCGATGACTCATGGCCTGGCTGAGCAGCACTTCCATTCTTATGAAGATGCCAAAAAATCGGGTCGATTCGTGGATAACCTCAAGAGATGAGTCGTTCTTTCGACATGGTATTCGTATGCTGCCAGAAAGATGGGAGAAAGTAGTGGCTAGCGATGGACAATACTTTCAATGACATGTTCTTTACTATAATTTTTTTAAATAAAGCATTCATTTTCACGAAAAAACAGCGAGAACTTATTCAAGTCCCCAATATATATCTCTGATTTGTCGAAACTTGCACACACATGTCGCCGATTATGAATCAGAATCATTTTGTAAAATTCAAAATGGCGGGTCTAATATGGCTGACGTCATTGTTGAAAGAGTATTCAGTTTTACGCTACATTCGACGTTGGATAATCTTTTGGCTCACTATCCAGCAAACAAGCTCATTTTAACATCAAAATCTGGTAAAAAATGCACAGGAAGTGAACAAAAAAGAATAAACAAAAAGCTTCAGAAATTTCGAAAAAATTTAAAAAATTGATTCAAGCTAAAAATAACAACAGATTTCTTTATATTTTGACATTAAAAATAACTGTAAAAAATTGGAAACAAATCGGCGTCTTCCCGAGGTTTGCTTGTGAGAGGTGCTGAGAGGAGCGGAGGATTTAATTCTCACGCGGGAAAAATGGCAAAAGACTGCCTGCAAACCAAACGCTCGCCGAAAGGTGAACCGAAGCGAAAACACAAACGTCGCGCTGCGAGCGTAAAATTGCATCGTTGCGGGAGACGAATTTGGGCCGATTTGAAAAGGGCTCCTTTCGAAAAGTACTTTTCGACACATTGATTATCTGGCAAAATGCGCGTTGTCGTCGGTGAATCGAGGATAACATTTATACGAGGTTCGAGTAAAAAATTCTTTCTCCTTCTCGATAAAGATACTCCTATAGCGAACGACCCACGCGCGATCCTTTCTGACTTTAATCTAATTACTAGTGAGTCAAACGTTAAAAATATCCCGTGGAAATTGATGTGGAATGTTACGAACGTGAATGTGTAATAGCACGAGCGATTTCATACGGGACAAAGAAAAAGAGAGAGGGCGGAGAGAGAGAGAGAGAGAGAGAGAGAGAGAGAGAGAGAGAGAGGGCGCAACACAAAGTACGCTCTTGAAATTTATTACGAACCTTGCGAAACGTCCTACGCAATCCATAAAGCGCATGGAGTGCGCCTATCGAGCAAAGATATGTCAATCGCCGTCGAGATATCACCGTGCAGTGCAAAGAGCGAGAAATCGCGCGCGACCGGAGTCGAGCGTTACGTTGCGTTACGTTACGTTACGTACGCAAGTACGTGCGTTACGACGCGTTTGTTTTCCGCTTCGGAAAATCTCGCGACGGATGGACGCCGAGCGGGAAAGAAGCTCGGAAAGCAAAAAACGGCGGATCGGATAAGAGAAGAAAAGAAATAAAAAGGAAGGAGGAAAAAAGGAAGCGATCGCGCGGGTCAACAGCACACGTCGGGCGATATAAATCAACCTCTCGATTGCGCAACGTTGATTTATCGTCGAGGCTGGACGCGCTCGTTAGGTCTCTCTTTCTTTCTCTCCCTCCACCCCCTTCCCTCTTCCTCCCTCTCTCTCTCTCTCTCTCTCTCTCTCTCTCTCTCTCTCTCTCTCTCTCCCGACCATGTGCGTTTGTGCAGCTCGCGAGTCGCGTGCACGTATTCGTCCGCGTCTCTGCGTAAATATGGCATCGCTCTACGTATGTGTGATGCATGCGCACGTGAGCGTGAGCGTGTGTGGGTAATCCGCGGCGTGTGGACAGCTAATCGACGCCGTAACATCGCTGGGAATAAAAGAAGACTATTAACGCGCCGCCAATCAGCCTCGCTTACTTTGCGTTTGTTCCGGCTCGCCGGCGGCGATTAGTCCACTCGCGCGGATTTTCAGCGTTCGGAGGTCGTAAACAATCGCGCGCCGCGGTGACTTGTAAGGGGAGCAACGCATTGGCAAAATTTAACAGCCCCGGTCATCGAGACGCTCGTGGAAGCTCGTGATGAAACGCGCGTCGCATCTCGTGGATACGATATGAATAAATAAAAGAGTGCAAACGAGTCCTCCGAAGGACTGCGTACTTTCTCCGCGTCTCTCGCTTCCCTCCGATTAAGCGTAAAGAATAATCTCCTGACCATTTTGGTGAGACAGAGGAAGGGAGAGATGACGACGAAGATTCTCGTGTGCCAGACACTTAGAATTAAACACCAAACACTTGCTCGCGATGGGAAAAGCAAACGTTTGTGTGTGTGAGAGAGAGAGAGAGAGAGAGAGAGAGAGAGAGACTGCCGAGTTTTCGTATCGAAAACGTTTGATCGGGAATGATGATGACGGCTATCCCCTGAAAAGCGCGCGAGCTCCAGCGCGCGTGCACATTAAGGCTGCAACTATTCGTTGGGAAGAAGTTACAAATAGACCCGCTGGTTTATGTCTAGCATCGCGTCTAGAATTCGCGATGCGGCTTCTATTTCGGGCCAGCCATTCGTCAGACGAGGCTCTCGCTCGTTTGATTCCGCGCGGAAATTCGCGCGGCGAGTTTCCTCGCGTCTCGTTAACATGCCGCGCGTATAACTCGCGATTTATTTAATCGCGAGTTGCGGGAAACGCGATTATATCGGACGAGCGAGCGAGCGAGCGAGCGAGCGAGCGTTGTCTCTCCGATTTTCGCCACGCTGCAAAAATAGCCGATACGCCGTATCGCTGTCGGACGTTTTTGCGCGAGAGGCCGTTTCTATTCTCGTTCCGGCATCCATCGTGCCGCGAGCGTTCGCGCGCGACTTTTCGCGGAAGTTCACCGCCGGCATTTCCCTTCTATTTCCTACAGCGCTGGCGCTCGCGCCGTTTCGAAAGCTCTCTTCTCTGCGCTGTTATGCATGCGCGCGGTAACTGCTAACTCTCTGCGAAAGAACCCACCGCGGATCTCGCGTCGCGATGCATCGATGATCCCAGCGCCGTCTCGACGATGTTGCGAAAAATATTTCTCAATGCGACACGATGTGTACACGACTGTGCGAGAGGAGAACGATCTCTCGCAGGAAAGGGGCCGTGTGTGTGTGTGTGTGTGTTCTTCGAAAAGAGATCTTACACAGACACATACGATACCTATAGAAATCACAGCTCGAAAGTTGTTATTCGCTTACGTGTTGTTATTTCGGCTTACGCGCCCGTCTTCTTTATTTCTACGGAGAGAGCACGCTCTTCGTAGTTGGCGCGTAGCAAAGTTCCAGTCGTACGAGAGAACCTGGCCGACGATCGAGAGCCCGGCGATTTAAGAGACGCGGACGAGAGAGGAATGAAATTTCTCGACGAATTATCCGCGCTAGACGAGCGCCCGCCGTTTTGCTCACCGACGGAGTCAATTATGCAGATCGTTCTGCTCGCTCGCTCCGCATACGATTTCGCGACGGCCGCTCACCGTGGGGAATCGCGCGGATAATCGAGACGTATCTCCTCCGAAGAGACACGCGGCCCGAGAGTATCGATTAATAGGCGAAAAGCACGAGAGGCATTAGCGCGCGTGCACGCTAACGCCGCGCGCGCGCGCGCGGCCGAGTACCGGTTGTAACGGTACGTTACTGTATTGTGCATTATCTATAAATTGCGTTTCTCACTGTGTGTATGCAGAGACTGCGTTTTTTTCTGCAGCCTTGAGAACACCGAGCGAGCCCGTTATGCACACGCGCTTATCTGAAACTCAATCGCTATTACTGCCGGCATGAAAGTGCGAGCCGCGCGCGGTGAAAAGTATGACACGCTAATGACATAAGACGTCGGGACGGGGCGACGGGGGGGGTGGGGGGGCTCGGGAAATTAACGCCGTCGTAATTAATTCCGTACTACGCGCGCGCGCGCGCCGCCGCCGCCAGGAATGTATTGTTCCGAAATGTTAACGGTACACACGTGGCGCGGTCCCGTCTCTTTCTGATATCGCTATCAGCAGCAGAGTTACCGGCATGCGGGCGCATCGTCACCGGGGAATTCGCAGCGAGGCGCGCTCGATTCGGCGTCGATTCAGCTCGGGCGAGTGCATCGGTGCGCCGATGACGTGCAAATTCGATCGACTTTTTCGAGAGCGACGTCCTGGGCAAATTCTTCGCATTCTTCCGGCACCAGCCAGGCAAACTTTACAAGCATCCGGCGAAGGAAAGAGAAGCAGCATCCGAGAGACGCTTCAAGATACACGCTCGACTGTATCGACCTGCGGCACACCTTCGAAGTCGGCTACTTTGAATTTCCGCGAAAGCGAGTCCGCCGCGAAATAATTTCGACGCGAGATCATCTCAAAGTCCGGACTCCATCACCGCGCGCGCACTCGCGAAGAGTTTCATCAGCCGGGACTCTTCGCTTCCTTCCTCTCTCGTCGCTACTTTGATTTTAGGGCGACCCTCATTACCTCCGACAGACCCCTGCTTTTTGTCAAAGAATCACCGACTCTGTACAACGTGTGTGTGTGTGTATGTGTGTGCATCAATCTGTTACGCGCACGATACGGCGTTAGCGTGAAGAAGCGCGCGTAAGCGTCTCGCCGCAGTCGCGGAGAAAGTCGCGCGAGCGCGTCCGCGCTCGGCTTTAATAAAGCAGGCGGGGTTTTTAAATAACGCCGCTTGCATTG
Source organism: Harpegnathos saltator (assembly GCF_003227715.2). Classification (NCBI taxonomy): domain Eukaryota; kingdom Metazoa; phylum Arthropoda; class Insecta; order Hymenoptera; family Formicidae; genus Harpegnathos; species Harpegnathos saltator. The sequence goes on along the minus strand of NW_020230161.1, from coordinate 984,728 downwards.
CGTCAGGGGTGCAGTCGAAGAGTGCGGCGCGCATAACGCATCTGTGGAAGCGTGGGAGCCGCGGGTCGCGAGAGCGGCTTCCTCTCACGACGGCGCAACCACGCTTTATCTCACCGTTTATAAATAAGGCGACCTCTCTCTCTCTCTCTCTCTCTCTCTCTCTCTCTCTGTCTCTCTCTCTCTGTCTCTCTCTGCGGAGGAGGAGGAAGAGGACGAGGACGAGGACGAGGAGGAGGTGCGCTGCTCAGTTCCGGCTTCCAGTCGCCCGAGTCTCTATTAATACTCTCGATCCCCTCGCTCTCCAGCCTCACCTCCCACCTCCTTCTCTCTCTTTCACCTCGTTCGCCGATCCGTTACTCAATCCTTCTGTCTTCCCGCCACTTCGCGCTCGCTCTTCTTCCACAGCGATTCCCGAGGAGGAGATCGTAAGCTCGGCAGGCGAGCGCGTCCCGGCTGAGGTTGCCTGTTTTAAGTGTCTCGGTCGGTTAGGTTAGCGGCGAAGGGACGACTCGAATATCCTTACCCTCCTCTAATGTCGGGCCTTGTAATTTTAGTTGCGTGTAATCGGGCAAGCACCAAGTCTCGTTTCAGCTCCTTCCAAACGCGACAGGCGCGAGAGAGCGTTTGTGATTTTAGGACATTATTCAAATGATCAACACACCTGCGCCGGCGCGTCGTGGAACTTGGTTTGGAAATTCACTCGATCTCGACGTTTCGCTTTGTGCCTCCGCGAAGGAGGAGCAGGCACACGTCGTCATCGGGACGTATCATTGCGACGAGTCGAGTTTCGCGTCTCATCACAGCTCTTCGTACTTTATCGCACATCTCTCCACTTTCCTCTTTCGTACGATAAAGTCTCTCGTACGCGAAAGACGAGAGCGCGCTCCGTGAAGGACGGACGACTTGTGCGACGAGCGACGAAACTCGCTCGCACCCGATGCGATCGAAACACACCCGGCGCGAGTCTCTCTCACTTCACCTGGTTATCGATATTTCTCCCTCTAGCCGCTGCTATTCTCCAGCGCGACGACGGAGCCGATCTAAAAGGCAGGCGGGGACGCACGTTGTTCGCCGGCCTCGCCGCGCGCGCCAATACCGCCGGAAATTTTCGCTCGCGGTGTGCGGCGTTACGCGGCGCGTTCGTAGGGAGGCGCATAATCGAGCTTATGGTCCAACGCACGCACGCACGCACGCACGCACGTACGGTGGATCCGCCGTGTAGATAACGCTGTTGTTCGACACCATTGTAACCAACAGGCATTTGCGTGCGGTAGGAATGTCCACGGTCACGTCTAATCACGGTTAATCGGTATTCTAATCACGCGACCGCGACCAAATCGAGATAATCGATCGCGGTCTCGCCGTAGCTCCCGCGAGCACTCAAACGAAGAGCGTCGTAGCGTAATTAAGTGATTACGATTAGCTACGGCCGCCGAATAATTTTGCCCCCGTTGTGATTTAATCGCTTCGCAGCGACGTCGTATGCTCGACACCCCGGAACAATCGCAGATCGTGGGGAATCGTGAGCGACCGAGGGTATCCTCCTTTCTCCTCGATTCCAAAAATCTATGTCGGACGCTTCCTCGCGTCCGTGTCCTCTCTCTCTCTCTCTCTCTCTCTCTCTCTCTCTCTCTCTCTCTATCTTTCTTCGTCTCCGACGATCATTTTCATACGCAGCCTCTTTGAATAATTCCGCGCTCTCGAATGTCCAATCTCCGTGTGAAAACGACGCGACGAAACTCGACACACATTTTTTTGCAGCGGGGAAGCGCGCACGCATCTGTTTCTATCACGCACAATATGCGTAGACGCGTCGTTCGTGCCGCAAAATGCTGTCGGAGGGCATGTTTTCACTCCGATAAATCAATAAAAACACACAGCGCGTTCGGTCGGATGATGAAACTAACGGCGCGTGTATATGTGTTTGTGTGTGTGTGTGTGTGTGTGTGTGTGTGTGTGTGTGTGTGTCACGTGTGCGTAACTTTAAATAAGATAATATCGCCGTGATGCCACTTGTCTCTAATCTTGAGGACTGTAGACACCGCCATTTCTCACCGCTTTACTCTAATAATATCGGTACGAGCGCGCTAGCGACGACACGATAATGAAAGTAACCGCAGTGATACACCGCGCGGAGATTGATATAAATTTCAAAGCAAACGTGACACACGTAATAACGTCGTCGTAATCCCGGGGCGGTGTGTATCTGGCGCTATATCTTTCCGGCTCGCGCGCGAAACCTCCGCGTATCCCGAGGCTACGGCGATTATCGGCGACGTAACGACGGGGCGTGAAAAATATAATTATTGTCGCAACGAGCGGGAGGGGTGGGGGGTGGGGGGGGGCGGGGAGCATAAATCGCGCGACGCGCTGCCGGTAGTCGCGACTTCGCCGGTAAATCACGCTTGATTTATGGATCAGCAGGATGTCATCAAGCTAGCCCTCTCAAATTATCCTCTTCTGTTAAGGTCGTCGAGCGACCTCGGTGAGCGATAAAAAAAAAGAGCTGTCTCGTATCTGGCGAATATTAAAGTTACCGTTTCGTTGCTTTAGTTCCCGGAGGACGAGCAAAATCCCGCGTCAGTTTCCGTAAATTTCTGCAGCCTCGACCAGATACGAGCCGAGCGGGTCTAACAGGATAAATATCAGACGTCCTTTTTCCACGACAAAAATATTTGTCCTTTCGACGTTTCACCGAAGACACCGACTACGTTCGATCGCGAAAGATCGCGGCAGAACGGTCGTTTCTCTGGGCGAATATTCATTCGATCGTATTTAATTCAAAGAACTTGGCATAAAATCGCCAATTCCTCATTAGAATCATAACAAGCGTGCCGGGCAAGGACTAATTTTCTTGGGAGGGATATCTAAGGTGCGCCGCAGGGATAAAACCGCGCTGTAGACAAGCACGAAGTATTTATGACAATTGCGAATTATGAGGGGAACCTGGGTGTCAAGATAAAGACTCGGCGTGAAGTGCCCGCGCGACAATATCTCGCTGCCGCGTTTAAACACGTGCCGGATCGCGTTGCTTCGAGAGATCGTCAGGGCTGGCTCGAGCGCCGGCGACATCTCAGTAGGCGCCGCCGCCGAAGCGAGCGCGCCAAGTAAAAGTGACACTAAAAACGGATATCGGGTATCTCTCTTATTTATGAATCGCAAATGCACGAATTACACGGAAAAGAAGACGCGCGTTTGATCGATGAAAGCCGCTGGCAGGAAAGCCGCTGCGTGAGAGAATTCTCCCTCGAGAAACGAGAAAATCCCGGCAGTGTGTTTTATTCTCGCAAAAATCGAAGAAGAGATCCCGCTTAGTTTTTACCAAAATATCCCCCCGGACAAAAGTCACGTTCGCGTTTTATCGCGGTTCTGAGCCGATCGGCTGCGCGCTCTCGCTCGTACCTTTCGGAATAACGACTTACTTTCGTCACATTCGCGCGGCTCTAACGTCGTTATATATCGAATTTCCGATTTATCCGCTCGCCACCGCTCGATCCGCGCTTACAGTATAACAGTCGGCGCGTTAACGTTTCATGCGCGCCGTATCGAGCGCGTTTCGCTCGCTCGACGTTCCGCTCCGGCAAACTCGCAGCGCACGCGCGAGAAAAACAGTGCAAAATCATCGGCTGTCGTCTGCTCTCGCGAGATATCTCCCCTAGTGCGAAAGCTCCACGTGCCGCGTTATAAAAATCCCCTCTTCGGAAAAACCGCATGAACACCGACGCTCTACGACGAGGAGATACGGCGAAAGCGGAGTAACTCTCGCCTCGATACGGACTCAAGTCGCTCTCGGGGGCGCGCACGATTTCGAATCTCGGTCGAATCCGCGGCGATTTACGGTAACGCGCTCGTACGTTCCCCCAAGTTTCCAGGGCGAGAGGGTAGCGCGGCTCGCACCTGGGAGGCACGCCGCGGTAACGGTGAAAGGCGAGTAACGCCAGTGCCTCCGAAGTCGCATAGTTTCCGTCCAATAACAGCGGCAGAGCCGCGCGAGGCTCGTTACTGCGATTATTTTCACGCGGACCTTCACTCGCCTCGTCTGTTAGTTTATCTATTGGTCCGACGCGCGCCAATTTTCGCCGTTCATCTCTCTTCCCTCTCTCGCGCTCTCTCTCTCTCTCTCTCTCTCTCTCTCTCTCTCTCTCTCTCTCTCTCTCTCTCTCTCTCTCTCTCTCTCTCTCTCTCTCTCGCTCTCTCTCTCGCTCTCTCTCTCGCTCTCTCTCTCTCTCTCTCTCTCTCTCTCTCTCTCTCTCTCTCTCTCTCTCTCTCTCTCTCTCGTCTTACGTAACGAGACTGATCGGCGGCGGATCAATCGATAGCCCGGTGTCACCGTCACCGCTTCGTTAACAAATCTGCCGGTGCAGTGAAGCCGACTATCCTGCGCTACGTACTCCGCACATCCGCGGAATTGATCCTGTTGACGGCCGTCCAACGGGACGTCCTATTTGCGCGTCGCGTCGCCGCGAAATAGCAGTATCGCGTATTCTCTACATCCGGTCGGATCGTTTCCTGCCGCTCGTTTCTGTTTAACGGCTGCTCGGCCGTTTCGTTTTACAATTATCGCCGGTTACGACATCCGTCCGGAGCGCGCGCGCGCGCGCGGTCTCGGCGACATCTCGAGATGTCCGACACGGACACGACACGTTCCATCGATATACGTCAACTATTCAGTCTGTTTGACCACTGCGCAGCAGCGAGACACGGGTTAAGCGAGAAGCACACACTTTTGCATAAAGGCATAATACACAACACATAAGAGAATGGACCGATCAGAGTCTTTAATTTCCAGCGTGGCAATAGAAATAAAGATTCCAATTTGGTTAATTTCTTTGCGCATTCCCGCTTTATTACCCGCGTATTAACATATCGCGACGCTTTTCTCGCGCGGGTGAAGCCCGTATTTCACGCGAGCCTCCATTTTTCCGCTCGCTACCTAAGAGTCGGCATTGTCGGAGCGAACGTATCGTTCTAAACACGTCATATAGGGTCGCCAAATCCAAAAGTTAAAATTACCAGACATTTCTTCTTTGGTAACAAACCCAAAGCGGACTAAACCGGACAGAAGTAATGATCATAACGTTACATTGAATACAGAATATGACAAGAATTGATTTACAATATTAATTTCCAAACAATTTTATAAACAAGATTTGATTGGATAAAATAATAAACTATTACTTTTTTAATATATATGGAATGATGAATCGGCAGATCGTCTACTAGATGGCTTTCTTTGTAGCGCTCGATCGTTTGTAGGCGCTTGAAACGGAGAAACGTTGCTCAAAAATCTGAACTCTCATCCATTCCATCGATGGGATGATATAACTTAAAAACCGGACATCCGGATGACGTCCGGTTTGACTTATTAACCGGACACTGGACAAGACTTTTGAAAACCTGAACCGGTCGGTTCCCGAAAACAGTCCGGGTCAAAACTGGGCAGTTGGCAACCCTAACGCCATACGAGATAACACTGGATGCTTCACTTAGCCGGACCATCGCGAAATTCCAAGCCTGGTCTCTCGAAAAATCGCGCTATTCTCGATGCATCCATTTTTTTGGTATATCAAAGTTTCTCTGCCAAACGCAAATCGGCCCCAGCGTATCTCGGTTGTACATATGGAACTCTTCAAAATGAACAGCTTTCGGTAGAGGCGAGCGCGGTGCAAGTATCTTTGGACACGGCATGATTAAAAGTCGATACGTTATATATATATATATATATATATATATATATATTACTTCATACATCGCAGAGCCTGACAGGTAGTCGAAAACGCCGAGCAATTCGGTATTCGCGACGTCGCGAACCGATATAAATAAATGGACACTGTGGAAAACAGCCGGAGAATCGAGCGACCCACTTATCGCGGAGACTTGAACGGTCTCGTCTGCCGAAGAGTCGCGAGTTGCGGGGCGATAAATCTCCGACAACAGCTCGCCGCCGACTCGGAGCCGCTTCGCGAGTTTGCGGGTCTCTTCCGCTTGAGCGCAGCGTCGAAAGTCGCGGCTCACCACCACCCCCCCGAGAGGTCGCGTCGCCACTTCCCGATGACGACGGCGACTCGGACGAAAGCATGTAAATCGCGTCGCGCAAGACGTTATTAATAGTCTCTTAATCGCCGCGCGTGGGAACCGAATCACTGCTGGAACTAATTGTCACGGGTGTGCGACTCACGGTCGGTCAGGGTCGGTGAGCGAGCCGGGGTTTCGTCGCGGGCCGGAAGTCTCGCGGGCTTCGACGATGCCGAAGAAACGGAGCGCGCGCTACGAAATAATGCTATCGTGTCATCGGCACGTCCGTTTCACGATATCGCTCCGTCGTGACTCCGAGTGAGTCAGAAAGAGGCGGCGGCGGTTGGCTCGGCCCGAGATAAAGATCGGCGGGTGTCGAGCGTCGGGACACCGAGAACGCAAACCGCAGAGAGCCTGACGCACGAATCCGAGTCCGAGTTCGAGCGGACGAACGACCGACCGATTTTATCGATTTCGCAATTGTGCGGCTTACGATCCTGTGGGGAGAAAGAATACACCGCGAAAACGGAACGCCGCGCCGCGCCGCGTCGCGCTGCGCTTTCGTAGCGATCCGAGAGATGAGAGCACGCGATAGGAGGGACCCTTACGAGGGCCCACGAATTATCAACAATCTAATCTACTCCCGAGTTTAATTCGGGAAAGATATCGGGATTGTTCATTTAAGGCTAAGAAGAAGAAGAAAGTCGCACGGTTGCACGATATATTCGTGTAATTTCCTCCGCGAAGACACGAAAAGTGTCATCAGTTAGTTCCGCCTGGCGACACTCGCGGTGTCGGCACGTCGGCGATTTTCTTTTCAAACGTCAAGCCCGCCGCGCGTTCGTTCGAGCCGCCGGACGAATAATCCGTCTGTTAAGAGCGTTCCTCGAATTAACCCGCGTTATGCGTTTCTCTCCTCGCTCGTCCGCGCGTCGCGAGCTCGCGCGAAACTATTTTCGCTACGCCTCGGGTACGAGGCGCGCGGACGCAGGAAGTAACAGCGATTTCCACAAGATGACGTAATTTCGCGCAATGAGTCCGACCGGGCAAAGCCGGCGGCGGCGAAGATTACGCAGAAAGGGACGGCGAGTCGGAGAAGGAAGTGACGCGACGCAGAATCACGCGGACTTACCGGAAATAATCTCATCGGAAAATAACGCGTCATCCAAGGTGGCGTGCAACGAGCTGCCGCGCCACGAGGCGACGCACGAACGCGAGTGCGTGTCGCGTGACGTTTTCCCTTCTCTTTTCCTCGCGGTACACGCACGCACGCTTTTCCTTCCCGCGTCCCTTGTTTTTCTTCCGCCGTGTGCACGAGACGAGAGCGTCTCTCGGTGCGCCGTTGCTCTTATTCAAAGTAATGACAATGTAAGTAACCGCTCGGGGGCGTGACGGTAATAAACGACAGTTCGGTTGGTCGTTACAAACCAGCTATAAATTACGCTCCCATTTCCGCGATTGGGCCCCCCTTCGAGAACGAAAGGAAAGTCACGTTATTCCGCTGCGTACTCCAATGCCGGCCGGTCGAATTAGTCGGCCATTTTGGAATTACAAGTTACGAGGCAGAGTCGAACGCGAGAAAGATTCAGAGAGGAATTCAGTTCGGCGACGGCGAAGGGAGCGGGGAAGGTGTTGCAAAATATGCGGACCATCGTTGCACTTGTCGCATCGTGTCGCATTATCATTGTTAACGTTATCCTGCGTGACTGCCATTATACGTCGGCGACGAGTCATCGACATTCGTCACTCTGCCGGTTCATGACTCTGCCGGGCCCCTCTCCCCCCCTCCCCACTCTCCTCGTTCCATTCTTCTCGCGTCGATCTCTCTCGTTTCATCTTTCTCTTTGCTGCGAGCAGCGTTCAAAGTGAGAAATCATTTGTCCAAAGGTGTCCAATTCGTCCCGGGGAAGACAGCCCCGTCGACGAACGTCTTTTGTGTCTAGCGAATATCTCCGCGGCGTCTAGCCATGCGCTTCGCACAGGACTTTTTACAAAATCAACAATGGTGCGACTCTCATATTGTGACACGATAGTTTGATAAGTGACAAGTTAAGGCGTTCGGGTCAAACAGGTGAACAGGTCGAATCGAAAGAGGCGGAGAGAGCATTGCCCTCGGCGGAAGGGAGTCTCCCGTTGTCTGCTTCCCACAGACGGAAAATCGTTTGCCGCTACGGAAAGCTTCTCGTAGATTTTCGCTCTCGTTCGATCGATCAATTCGACTCAGCTGTCACAATCGCGAGTTTTAACGCGGCCGAGTGTCGAGTGTTTTCGGTCTCGCGGCGACGGAGATATCGTTCCTCGTCACTGACTTCTCGTCAGGTCGTCGATCACTTACGCGAACCGAGCGCGTCCTCCCCCGTGCGCGCTTTTGGCAAAGGATTCGAGATGGAGAAGCCTCGGGCGGACATATCGAGCAGAATATATACACCCTTGCGGCACCCCCTCTGTTGATTCATATTACCGGACATCCGCCCGTTATCATCGCCTGCTAGCGCGCGTTAAAATTCAGCTGCGTCAGCCGGTCGACAATAACGACATTTAACACGCGAAAACACCAGCGCGCATCGCGTCTTAGGTTTCAGGTGGAAAACCGTCTCGCGAGTCACGAGTCTCGCAATCGGTGATTCCGCATTTTTTTTTTCTTCTCCCCACCACGCGGCGTTTCTCTTCCTATTTCCGCGTCTCTCGCGAAATAGACGCTCGCGAGAACATCTCTCTCGAGGCCCTTTCCTCGTTTTCTCGTACTTGACGCAACTTCGACGCTATCTCGCCGTGCGACGCCCTTCCCCGACACACCGCGCGCCATCGCTGCCGCCGCCCCCGCGGCTCTCTCTCTCTCTCTCTCTCTCTCTCACTCTGGAAAGAGTAGAACTCTGGAAATCCTGGCGAGGAACGTCGGTTCCGGTTAGAGGGTGCTGGTGGTGCTGGTGGTGCTGGTGGTGGTGGCGTTGGCGTTGGCGTTGGTGGTGGTGGTGGTGGTGATGGTAGTGGTGGTGGTGGTGGTGGTGGTGGCGGCGACGGCGGCAGAACTCCCGGGGGGCGGCCTCCCTGGCTGGGAGGCATTTCATTTCCTTGGCGACTTCCGGCAAACGCGACGCTTCCGCCATATCGGGGCCGACGCCGACGCCACCGTCGACGTCGAGTCTGTTCGTGTTCCTGCGCTCCCTGGTTCCGGTTCCGGTCCCCGTCCCGTCCTCCACCCCCCCGGTGCCCACCGTCGTCCTGGCTCGAGCTTCCACCCACGCCCCCGGGCGCACCGAGTCCTTCCGCTCCCTCTCTCCGACGTTCTCCTTTCGCTTCCGTTCGTGCACCCCCCTCCGGCGCAACCCTCTTCCGCCGCCCTCGCTGCTGCTGGCGTTCTTCCTTCCAACTCGCCCGCGACGCCGCTACCGCCGCCGCCGCCGCCGCCGCCGCCGCCGTCGCCGGCACCGTTAACACCAGCAGGACTATTATCGTTAATAGTGTCGTCGTGCTGATGCGGTTGGATCGAAGAACGTGTCGCTTAAAATACGCTCGCTCCCGTGGAAAAACGTCGGGAATAGACGCCGCGGCGGCGGCGGCGGCGACATGGCGCTCCCGTCCTTTCGCCGAGTCAGTTATTTATCCGCCGCTAAATAATTTTATTCAACAGCGCCGCGAATCTGTCACCCTCCATCGATTTCGCCACACGAGCGCGCTCAGAGCTCGGCTGCGGTTTTAATGATATTTCGTTGCGAAAGTCCGCGCGCACAATCTCCCAAAGTCGGGATTAACAGAATTTCGATAGCATCGCGCGCGCGCGCACATATACATAGACAATAATCTCCATCTTGCGCTTGTCGCGGGAAAAAGCCGCGGGAAAGAGCGCTCCAGAGCGATCAACGTTCACTCCATCGGACCTGCAACCGTTTTCCAGCCAGCCGGAGGAGGGAGGAAGATCGATCGCACGGAGAGCCGTTTCCGCGTTTTGTGCATCGCCACTTTTCGAAAGGCCGAGAGTTCATTCGCGGATCCGCCGGTTTGTATGTACTCGATCGGTATGCTCCACGCGCGGCCGATTATTTCGAGATCCACTTAGCGTCGCGCGCGGAAATACTCGGCTCTCTTTGTCGTCGTCGCCGCCGCCGCCGCTGCCGCCGCCGCCGCCGCCGCCGCCGCCGCCGCCGCCGCCGCCGACGTCGCCGTCGTCGTCGTCGTCGTCGTCGTCGCCGCCGTCGTCACCGCCGCTGCCGTCGTCGTAATCGTCTTCATCGCCGTCCGCTCTCGGCATTTCGTGTAACGGGAGGAATTGGTATGCTCGCTCGTGTCGCGGGATTACGTATTCCCGATGAGAAACCGAGCGGTTCGTGCACTTACCCCGGATGTACGTGTACACGTTGGGACGCGCAGCGCAGCGCGGTGCGGCGCGACGCAGTATAGCGCCGCTTTAAGCACCTGTCGCGCGGCGTCTTCACGACGACTTCGCGGTGCCAACGAACCTGGCGATACACCCGGAATACATTGCGCGCCGCGAACGGGGCCACCTTTTCCGCGGGGTTCACTCGCGGGCCTCTCGCGAGAGCGCGTTTCTCGCGCGCGCGGCTCGGAGGAAGCGCCATGCCCGCTCTCTCTCTCTCTCTCTCTCTCTTTCTCTCGTGCGTTCATTCATCTCCTTCGGGCGAGCGTCTAATTAAATGAAATAATTGGCGAATCTTGATCGTTCGCTTCGCCCACCTCTTCGTGTGATTCCTCCGCGCTCGGCGGGAGGAAGGAAACGCCGTTGCGTTGTTAGGGATCATTTTCATCGCATCGCAGATACGCGTTAAGGATCGTTACATTCTTGCTCGGTTTTCGATGCACTCGTGTCGTACGCAGAGTTATGTGTGTGTGTGTGTGTGTGTGTGTGTGTGTGAGCGTAAATTAATTAGAAAATGATAGAGAGGGAGAGAGGCATACACAGAGGGCGAGATTCAATCATTACGTGGCCGTGCGCGTAATTACGCGTGAAAAAGGAATGCGTTTACGCGAGAGTGCGCGCGGCGCAGCGCGGCGCAGCGCGGCGCAGCGCGGCGCACGGGTGGTTGCGAATCGAATAAATTAGATTCCCCCGCGGAAAGAATTAATGACGAGATACGCGAGCGATTAAATTTGCGGCGCACACGCACGCGCGTCGCGGAGTAAACGAGACGAGCGGGAACCTGTCGCGAGGAAGACGCCGTACCTCCTTTTTCTCTCCTTTTTTTTTCTGGCGGGGCCGAGCGAGTCGGAGAAGTAATTATCGAGGGAGGCGCGGACGATGAGCGAAGAAACGGACGCACGTGTGTCGCATTCACCCTCGGCGATGGGGGTAACCTTTCACACGGCCTGGGAGTGTAAGTTCCTCCGAGAGGGCACCGGAGAGACGAGGTTCCCTCTCGCGTGGCTCGTCTCCGCTCCCGCGACTTCCGTGTTCCTCAACACGGCCGAGAACACGAAATTCCGGCGTGTACATCTCCGCGATTAAGAAATTTCGTAATAGACTTTTTGCGTCGCGTCGTCGATCTCTGCGGCAGAGTTGCGGAACGATGCGGCAGCCGCGGTTGAAATCGCGTGTTACGCGGCGCTCGCGTTGCTTCTTGTCGCCGAACTTTCCCGGCTGATCGCAATCGCGCTTGCATCCGCGTTCGCGTCGATTATTAATGATTTTCCGGTCAGTGCGGTCAGATCGACGGAGTTTCCACGAAGGAATTGTAATGAGCGCGCAAGAATGGGAGAGACACGAAGGAGCCGGGAAAATGATACTCGATTCGATGATTCGCGACTGTTACAGAGAATTATTCAGGAGTGTCTCATTGCGCGTCTCAACTTGGGAATCTTTCGCGGCAATTCTCGCGGTTCTCTCGAGAAATCGCTAGTCCTTTATCTTCGGGAGTGAGCATGGAGCGAATTACTTTCCGATTAACCGACCTCGCTGGTCGGATTAACGAAGAGTCCGCGCTGAATTGTTTGGGAAAGTTTCCCGTTAAAATTGAGAGTGGCAGCGTTTGATCCGGTCCTGGAAACATCGCTCATGCGCGGCAGACGGTACGGCCTTCATCGATTCACGCAGCGATTTTTCCTCGATGTCCTCAATCGATTCGAAACGATGTCCGCGAAGTGATTTTTTCAGTAGGGAGAACAGAGAAAAAAGTCGCAGGGAGCCATGTCTGGTGAATAAGCGGTGCTTGTTGCGGAGCGACATTCGTTGAGTTTTTTGTCAGAAATTCACGCGCAAGTGTGAGGTCGAGAGGTATGCGATGGTGCGTCGTCGTGATGCAAAATCCACAAGTTGCTTTCCCAGAATTCCGGTCGTTTCTTACGGATTGTGTGCTGCCACGATCCAAATGATATTCCAACTTCATCTGCTTCATCTCGCACAGGCGATCGACGATTTTGGAGCAGCGATTCTTTCACTTTCTCAATGTGAGCGTCATTCGTTGACGTTGACGGTCTTCCGGAGCCGTGGGTCGTCTTCAACGGATTCTCGTCCTTCTTGAAACTTCTTAAACCACTCAAACGTACTTGTTTTCGATAAGCAGTCTTCGATAAGCTTTTTGCAACATTTTGAATGCGTTTGTGAACGAAATTTCGTTCGCAACAACAAAATTTCAACAATCTGCACTGACACAAACAACTGCCACTTTCAAACGGCTTGAAGGAACGCCATGATTTTTTCACCAAATGTGAAGGACATGTGTACCAACTTAAGAAAGCAAACGGATTTGATTTACAGTTTACCCGCGATTTAAAAAAAATAAAGTTCGGTTAAAAAAAATACTTTTTGATCACAGTAGTATACGTTTTTTACGCTACTTGCAACTCTCGAGCGCCGCTCTCGGCCGAGCCGGGCCAAACTGAATTCCCCGCGCCAGTTTTTAATGGCTCGTTTTTTCGAGTCCGTTAGTTTCTTTCAAGACGATCCCCGCGGACCGGGACTCGCCGATAGGTCGACGTAGGAAGTGAAACAGGTCGCCCCGTATAACGTATTTACTGCCGAGTCCACGGAAAGTTATCGCAGGTGAGAAGAAAGGAGCCGTCCGAAGGGAGAGAGGAAGCCTTTCAAATATGCCGGGAGGATTCTTCCGACCCTCACATGGACATTAGACTCGTTTAAATTCTACTGAATCATTTGGACAGGTATCGGCCCGCGTGCGCTTCAGGGTCTGGAAATTCTCGATCGAAACACAATGCAAGGAGCACAGCCCCAATCACACCGTCGTCATGTGTTTCATATGAAAGCCATCCCGACTCGAGAATATCCGAAACAACCGTCACGAGAAACTTTTCGCCCTTTTTACACCGGGGGTGTCTGAAAATTCAGATCGGCTCAGACGGAACAAGAAATACAGTCTGTAAAGTAAGAGCGTGCACGGCATAAATGGCAGTTGGCTTCAAATATCGTCCTAGTTTGTTTGTGAGCCGATAGATAAAATCTCTGTCGTGAATGCTTTGTCACAAAAGATTCAGTTGGCGTCGGACTCTAACCTGAGAAACACGTTAATCATGCGCCATGCATCGCGCTACGAGGCTGCGTTCCTTTGTTCCCACCCCAAAGGACCAAAAATGTCATACGCAGTGGCTGCTGAATACATGGGAAAGTCAAAATCGTTCGTCGCTAAGTGGATTCCAGCAATATAAGAAGATCAAAAATGTCGATGACTTGCCAGAACGTGGCGCTCGATAGGCAAAGTGACGCCGAATATGGAAAAAAAAATTGTGAAAATGCTTAAAATTTATGAGAAGTGTTTGTTGCCGACTGCTGAACGATGCTTCATAAAAAAAAAAACGAGGACTGGATCTTACAGGAAGACAACGACCCAAAACACCGGAGCAAGCTTTGCACCGAGTGGAAAGAGCAGTCTGGCATCGTCACACTTGATTGGCCATCGCAGTCGCCTGATGCAAATCCCATTGAAAATGTGTGGGCATATCTCAAGCACAAGCTTCGAGGAAAAGGAGTTTTTACACTTTGAAGCAGCTGACACGACAAATTCGTCTCATTTGGAGGTCTTTACCGAACGAACACGCAGTCAACTTAGTGGAAAGTATGCCTCGGAGATGCCAGGCAATTATCAATGCCGGTGGTGACTGGACTCATTATTAATATATAGTATAGCATTTTTCTTCTCATGGAGTACAACAAATCCATGTACTTAAAAATCATTAAAAACAAATTTTTCTACACATTAACCCGTGCACGCTCTTACTTTACAGACTGTAACCTTGCAAACAAACACGCTTCGGGGACACTCGCGAAATTTTCACGACGGACTCGCGCTCGGCTCGTCGCGAAGGGATAGCGATTTATCAACCGTCAGTCGTCGACTCGCGCAATCATACTTTGTGTGATCAGCGTGACGTCGGCATTTTTCGGCGAATACCTGTGGGGGAGGGAGATGAAACAAAGGACGCAATGGTCGATCTTCGGACGCCGCGTTTAGTCGTCATCGTTATTGACCGAAATTTCTGCCGGGGCTCCTCGCATCGTGTTTACGTTAGTCTCGCTTCGGTGGACGCAAAATAGATCATCAAGTTTTCCCGACGCGCAGGCGAACGTAAGAGCGGGACGCCCGAGCGCGCTCGGCGGACACGGAAATCTGGAAAGTATTTTCCAATGATTTACGAGCGGACGCGCTACGAGCGGCCGCCTTTCGAGGAGGGCCCCGAAAATTTGGCTGATACCCTCGACGATGTTGTCGACGCCTCTCGACGATTGCTGCAACAGCAGTTGGAGAGTTAACGATCAGTCCCGCGGGTGATAAACGATCCTGTGTAAACTTCTCAGCCAACAATCGGGAGAGAAATAAAAAAATCGGGACTCAGCGCCGCACGCAGGGCGCGGCGGGATTTTGGGAAATTCACGGCTAAGCGATTACGCGAACTTCACTCGCGACGGTGTTATCGCGGACTATCGGCATATTCTCGCGGTATCCCTCGGAGGATCCAAAAGAGACCCGTCGCGAATCGAGTTAGATGAGATGAGCTCTCGTCGGGTTTAGATTCAAAGTTCAACCGCGACATTCGCGCCTACCGTATTCTTACATTTCGCGGGCAAGTCCCTCGGCGATGTATGTTGAATTAATCGACCTCGTCTCTCGCAATTGCTTGCTATTGATGTCCAATTAACGGCTGGGTAAATATATAGAAAAGGGTACACACCTCACCAATTGTTTTCATTTTGAAATATATTATAAAGGATGAAATTCTGAGTGACTTTTCCTAATACAATTATACGGGGGTCGCTTATAGTTTCTGAGATATTTGACTGTAAAGTTTTATAATTGTACGTTGAAGTATATTTGAAGTAGACAAGCAGTTTTCATTCACTTTAAATATAAGAAACAGCACATCTTCATTTATTTTTGGATACTGTTGAAAAAAGTTCTCTCAAGATCTATCACCTGGCTCAACTTAACTTATTATTATAATATCTGCATATAATTAGGTGTTGTGACTTTTAAGGAGATCTTTTCAACATCGCCCAACAATATATAAAGATGCAATAAGTTAGGTTAGGTTAGGATTTTTTGGGGGAGGGGGGGGGGGGGAGGGGCTTCCTATATTTCTATGTATACGTTATGTTTGGATTAACTGTTTGGATCGTAATGTAAATAACGTCAGCTTATGATATCTGGAATTTAATTCCAGGATAATCCAAATTCCAAAACTTTAAAATCAGATATCTCGAAAACTATAAGCGACCCCCATATAGTTGTATCAGGAAGTCATTCAGAATTTCATCCTTTATAACATATTTCAAAATGAAAAAACCGGTAAGATGTACCCCTTTCTATATATTTACCTCTACTTCAAATATACTTCAACGTACAATTATAAAACTTTAAAGTCCAATATCTCAGAAACTATAAGCGACCCCCCATATAATTGTATTAGGAAAAGTCACTCAGAATTTCATCCTTTGTAACATATTTCAAAATGAAAAAACCGGTAAGATGTACCCCTTTCTATATATTTACCTCTACTTCAAATATACTTCAACGTACAATTATAAAACTTTAAAGTCCAATATCTCAGAAACTATAAGCGACCCCGATATAATTGTATTAGGAAAAGTCACTCAGAATTTCATCCTTTGTAACATATTTCAAAATGAAAAAAATCGGTGACATGTACTCTTTTCTATATATTTACCTCTACTTCAAATATACTTCAACGTACAATGATGAAACTTTGAAGTCCAATATCTCAGAAACTATAAGCAATCCCCGTATAATTGTATTAGGAAAAGTCACTCAGAATTTCATCCTTTGTAACATATTTCAAAATGAAAAAAATCGGTGAGATGTACCCTTTTCTATATATTTACCAATGGCTGAAAGCGAAGCCGAAATGCGAGCCTGCAGCCTGCTGAGGACAGCATCGGCAGCCGCTCGCCATTCCCGCGGCTGCCCGAGCTTTTTCGCGCGTTTATCAGCGCGAGGAGCTTATTCGGGAGGACAAAAGCCGCGAGAACGCACGTCGTTGCGGGAGCGCTGGACTGTTTCGGACGTGGCGTGTCTCGGCGGAGCGACGCTGAATTTCCCGTTGCAGCGCGGAGACAAGCGAGCGGTCGCGTCGCCGGCGGCGGCGGCGGCGGCGGCGGCGGCGGCGGCGGCGGCGGCGGTGGCGGCGGCGGCGGCGGCGGCAGCGGCGGCAAGCAAGTGTATCGACCCTAAAGTGCACAACCTGCGACACAGCGAGATCAGGGTTTCCTTGCACAGGGCGGCCCGTAAAAACGGAGAAGCGCTTCGCCGCGAAGGGGCGCGCCGAGTATACGTCAGCCGACACTCTCGCAGGTCCCCAGGGTGGGTTAAACGGTATCATCCCCATATGGAGGGGTCCGCATCACGTCGTAAACCACACGGGGCACCATCTGCGCCCGTTTCACGTCCCGCTACCGCCTTTTCCATGAACCTGTCTGCGTTCGTAAAATGCGCCCCGACACGGGGGGACACGCATGACGGAACACGGGCGCGTTCAGTAGCACGCACGACGGATTTATCAACGTAATTCTCCGAAGAATTTTCGAGGGCCGATGTCGAGAGAGCGAACGAGAGAAACGCGTGACGCCTAAGCGAGAGAGCTGCGCGTGCGTTCGCCAGCAGGAAGAAATGTCGTCGCGAAGCGCGCTCTCCTCCCTCGCGGGATTTACTCGCGAATTTGTCGCGTCGATTCGTCATCTTCAACCTCGTCATTAAAAGTCACACACATACACACATACACATACGCACATATGCGTCTGTAAATAATTAAGCCGCCAGTTTTGAGATTGACGCGACATTCCGTCGCTTGTGTCCGCAAACGGCCAAGGATAAAATTCTCCAACGAAAATTTCGCTAACGACGCATTATCTACGCGCACGATTTTCAACAAGCAACGTCCCCCTGCTACCCCGTATTCGCAAAAACATGTTCATCGTCTCGCGCACGTCTCGCGACGGCGTATTATATTCTCTCGGTTGTCGCGCTACAAGGCTGCCAATAAATCCTGGACGTTTCGACGAAAGCCGCGCAGGCGGAATTATGTTACAGCGTTACACATGTTGCTCTTAACGTGCGTGTACATGTGCGTCTTCGCGACACCCAGTAGACTCCAGGAGGTCCGCGACGTGTAGGCAGAGGACGGAGTTTTACGGGCTGCGCTACACATGGGACCTCCCTGCGCGACGCTGGGAAAAGGACATACAAAAACTACGGTTTGTTTAAAGACCGCTATTTCCTTCCAGCCACTTTGTCGCGTCCCTCGCTTCGTTGTTCTCTTTCCCCGCTCCCCCTCTCTCTCTCTCTCTCTCTCTCTCTCTTTCTTCTCCGTCATCGTTTCTCGTTACGACGCTATCCGTCGCCTTCGCAGGCTCGTTACGCGAATCGAATCGCCGTCCGGGAGTTTTTTATTCACTGTCACGTTGGTCGCGCGGTCGACGAGTTTACTTCTTCAAATCGACTCGAATCCACTCGTTTTTAAAGACGGAAGCCAGCCGAGGCGCTCCGCGCAGCTGCGGAGAGCGCGGTGCTCTTCTTTTTCTTCTGCTTTTTAATTTCTTTTTTCTAATGCGCGCAACGTAATTTGTTTTCTTCGCGATTATCGCGTTGTTACCGCGACGAACGAGTCACTTCGCGATAACGATGACGAACGAGTCCGAATTAGACGAACGGAGAGCGAGATGCTTCTTTCGAAACGATCGAGCGACGCCCGGTTTCCTCTCTGCGGTTGACAAGATCCGCCGGTGTGTCTCGAGTCTTTCGCCGGCGTGATTCACGAGCGCGGATTTCGTGTCGCAATCGTCGCGATCGTCGCTGCAACGGCGCCGCCGATGGCTCACGCCGATGTTGACGCGGCAAGTCGCAAGGTCTTATTTATGTGTCGCGCGCATAGGCGGCACTCTCGCGCCGCCGCCGTCGCCGTCGCCGGATTTTATGGCATCTCAATTCCTCCGCGTCGACATGCCGCGTCGTCGTCTTGCCGCACGGTGCACGTTTTCGATTATGTAACGTTATTACGTCGCGGGAGGACGGCGACGTTGCTGCCGCTGTAATGTTGTTCCGTCCGATCATAAATGAACGGCGGTCGAGAGCGAATGAGCGAGAGCCTTTCTTCCCTCGGGACTTTTACTTTCATTTTCTCGAGAAAATGAAGATGCGAGGACCTGCGCGTTCGAGAGGTGATCGACGCGCGGGACGGCGGGCTGTTAGCTAAAGTAGGGTTGGAAATTGGTGCAAATCGAGAAATACCATCGCGGTGTTCTCCTCCTTATCAGTTCGCTGTCAATTTCACCTAGCTCTCTATTCGCTCCAGCATGAAGCATAATTATATTCCGCCATGTCGCTTCTAATCTCGGCGACCGTGATTAGAGAATATCATCCTTGCTGAGAAGAGTGGTTATGAGCCAAGGCGAGCTCTTTTTTTATTTTTTCTTTCTTTCTTTCTTCCTCTTTTCTTTCTTTCTTTCTTTCTTTTCCCTTTTCTTCTTTTTTTTTTTTTTTTTTTTTTTTTTTTATTAAATCTCTCGATCCACGAGATGAATTGCGTGGAAAACGCTGCTGTATCTCGAGCGAAACCCAGTGGCGGTGACGGGATAATGGCGAAACAGAGGGACGCCGCGCCGGTTTTTCAGCGCGCGCGGAAAGGGCGTAAGTCCGCCTCCGCCATGTGTTACGCGACACGCCGAGCGGGAGATGATAAAAAAGCATCATAGAGGGGGAGAGAAGGCAAAATGGATCGAGGGTGGTGCGAGGGGTTGAATTATAAAGATGAAAGCCGTTGTCAATAGGGAGGTCTACCGCCACCCTTCTCTTTATCCTCTTTTGCACCCTCTACCGCGTTCCGTCTCCGTCGTTTCTCTTTTGCTCTCTCGCGCGTCAGGACTTTCTTTTTTCCTTCTGTTCTCTCTCTCTCTCTCTCTCTCTCTCTCTCTCTCTCTCTCTCTCTCTCTCTCTCTCTCTCTCACTGTTTCTCGCTCTCGCGTTTCCACCAATAATAATGCGACCGCATCTCTGAAAACCGGCCGGAACCGCCAGCCGGATAGCAACGAGTTTTCAGATCTGTCTACTGGAAGATAAGATACGCGCCGCGGTAATCAAGCGCGGCGGCTGAAACTTTGTGTGGTGGTCTGGGGATCGACGTCACACCACGCTCTCTCTCTCTCTCTCTCTCTCTCTCTCTCTCTCTCTCTGCACGTCTGCTGTGTGCTTCGCACCGACCAACGACGAGGAAACTTCGGCTGAACAGTTATGTTCGTCAGATAACCGATTCCTTTCCTCCTCGGGAGACGCCGGGTTTACGTTCCAAGTTGCCATTGTGAGGATTATTAGATTATACCGAGGTCGCGATTAATTGAGCTTCAATCCTCGTGCTTTCACATTTTGTGCGATGCGTACGCTAAAAGCGGCACGTTTCGTTGGTTTGTTTAACGCGCGTCATGCGATCCGGCCGCTCTGCATAGTGTAAATATAACGCACACGCGATCTGTCGATCGTTATTGGTTTTACTGTTTTTTTTTTTTTTTCTTTTTGCCGAATCATATAATGCACGAGTTCAATCTGACGCGACGACGGAACGATTGATCGCAGGCTGCGGAAACGGCGAATTTACTTTGTCACGCAATAAATCGTCGATAAAGCGCATTTAATTAGGTAACACTTATTTTTCTCCTATGAAATCATCGGCAATCGTAAAAGAAACCTCCTGTCTAACGAATTTCTCTTTTTCTCTCACCTTTTTTTTTTATTTTTCATGAAGCCAAGAGTTAATAATAGCCGATGAGTCACGGCCAGGAGAGTCGAGAGATAATGCATGTAACGCGATATTTGTACCTTGTAAGATCAACGAGATAATTCTTTCCATGACTTTTCCATCGCGCACGTTGATCCCGGCAATAGGTCAAGCCGAAGACCGGTTCTTTCCGAGATGTTCGCGATCGTAGATCAAGAGAATCTCGTTGAGATCGTCGCCATCGTTCCCCGACTACAAACGAATCTCGTTAGAGATCGTTGCCGCGAGGCCGAGTCTGTAATTCCTGCCGTAATTTCAGGGCCGTACTCGTCGCCAGCTTTCTCACGACATGTGTGTGCGCCTGGCATTTGATGATTTCGCTCTGCGCTCGAGCACGGGTCTGTTTGAAAAGCGCGAGATTCGTATCGAGCTTTCGCACCGGCGACAGTGCACCTTCGATCGCGTCGCGAAACCGAAACCAGGCAAGAAATCCGAAATCGTCGACCGCGGACATAAATCGCAAAAATAATGAAGGCACATCGAGGTCCGCGCAACCCGACACACGCTCGCGCACAATGCAATGTGCGACAGTATTACGACAGTTATTCGGGGCGTCGGAAAATAGAAAAAAAAAAGTAGAGAAGCGAATAAAAAAAAAAGAGAGAGAGAGATAAATTTTCGCGAATCTCTCGACCCCCAGTCGATATCCGCAACCCGACACCGGGAGCGTCGATTTCGCGCGATTTATATGCTTTTTGTTCGGCGATGCTGATGCGACAATAGCTAACTGCCCCTTTGAGGGTGCGTCGCGCACAGGGACGGGACGGGGGACGCGCGAGATCGGATCGGCCGTTCGCCTCAACCCCTTAACACCCCGCCGACACGGAAAACGAGGCGCGCGCGTCGCGAGACGGATCGCTTCGCGACGCGCGCCTCGAAAATCGCCGTGTAATTCCGATTGTCGGCTCGGGGCTGCCTTGTTTCCCGACTCCGGAGGGGCCAGACGCGGTGGCGGCATTGCGGCGGCATTGTGCCGACGATTGTGCGTAACGACGCCGGCCGGGGGGGGGGGTGTGGGAGCGAGCGGGTGCGGACCGCGGATCCGTGACGAATCCACCCCTCTGACGCTTCCGTCCGATACGGAATATTCGTGAAATCGCGAGTTGATCCGCGAGATTACGACGCGCAGCCAAGAGTCAGAAGCAAGCGTCCGTCCCTTTCTTTCCCGCCCGTCCCACCACCACCCCGGCCGGGGAGAGAAGGAGAGAGGGTGTTTTATAAACAACGCGGACGAGAGAGCCTCGCCTCGGCGGTGCAGCCGGGGCGATCTCTCGTGTTAATATCAACCGCGCCGGCCTTTAATCTTTGCGCTGCTTCATAAAAAAGTATAGAGTTCCTTGAATGTGTCGCGATTGAAATGCGTTTCGAGGAATTAAATAAGAAAAAAAAATCGGAATCGCGCGAGATCTCGCCCTCCCCTCTCCGCCACAGTCCCCCGGTCCCCGCTCGAGCGAGAAGATAAATGCGGTTTCGAGACGAGCGGCATGGAGACGAGCGGGGACGAAGGGGGGAGATGTACGTTACCTTTAACAAGAAGATGAAAATTTAAGGGGGTCTTAATTAAAAGATTCCGTCCGAGAGACGCTTCCTGTATTCCCGATTCCTCTCTCGTTATTTATCTGTACTTTCGGAGCTCGGCTCGCTCGGAATTTTCGAGTTTTCGGCGCTTGGCGCTGGCGAAATTAGACGTCGCGGCTTTTTGATTTTCACCGGGAGGAGACGGATCTCCGGGGGAGGGGAGAGTCGCTCTTCAGCGTGCTTCGCGAACGGACGAGTGCTTTGCATCGGATGTACCGCTAAAGCATGAATCGTATCGCTAGTTTCAACGTTTAATTACTGAAGAAGTCAAACACATCGTCGGAGGAGGAGTTCTCCTCGGATCGTACTCGAAAGAGTCTGGCGAACTTCGTTAAGGGAAAGAGGACTCGCGCGGAAGAGGAACGGACAGAGGGACAGACGGCGAGATGGAAAGAAAGAAAGAGAGAGAGAGAGAGAGAGAGAGAGAGAGAGAGAGAGAGAGAGAGAGAGAGAGAGAGAGAGGAAGCAAAGGAGGAAAGAGAAGGAGGGAGATGAAAGCAGTGAGAAGAAAAAAGGAGGAAAACGGACGGCAGCGGCGGCGGGTGAAATCTCGCGGGAGAGAATAATGACCCGTCGATCCGATCGACGATTATAAATTGCGGCACGCAGCTGGAACTATCGACGCCGTTGCTCGCGTCTACAGATGGACGAACGACGTAGCGGTGTCTTGCTTGGATCGATCGATCAGCTGACCATCATCGCGGATCCGTCGCTATTTCTTCTGCTGTCATTAGACGAGCGGCAGATATTTTGCGTGAATATCATTTAGCAAACTGCCGCTCCGTGGCGTTAAAGCGGATGGATACTGGGGGACGGAGCGGGCACGAGAGTGCTTGTCGTTTTTCGCCCCGCGTCAGAAATCGGACAGGATTTTTCTTACGCCACGGACGTGTCCCGAACAACCGAACACTTTTTCCCGCGGAAATGATGTAACGGACACTTTGCTCTCTCTCTCTCTCTCTCTCTCTCTCTCTCTCTCTCTCTCTCTCTCTCTCTTTCTATCTTTTTCTCGGTTATCAGGCATAGATCATCTCGACTGTTATTCGCCTGTTATTTCGTCACTTTCTATTTCCTACTGCCGCCGATATGGCATAACGAAAGAACACGAATACGTCATTTCAGCATTCGTATTTTCTACTGCTTACGTGTCAAACATCATTTGCATCCTTCATTTTGTAACTAGATACTTTGACATACGCGCGAAAGAGAAAAAGAGAGAGAGAGAGAGAGAGAGAGAGAGAGAGAGAGAGAGAGAAGAAATTTATGAGACAGCGCGAGAGAGGCACGTGCTGCCTCTTAAATTCTCTCCCTGTCTCTCTCTTTCTCTTCCCTTCATGAGAAGGTAGCTCGTTATAAATATATACCTCTTCCGCTACTCGTGGCCGATGTATGACCTCGACAATTGCACGCAAGACGCTTCTCGTAAATTGCACATTTGCGCCTCGCTCGTGCGTACAAAAATCCCGCGAGGCCCCGTTACCCTAATTAACCGGCCGCATCTCGCGGCCAGAAGATCGTCGCGTCGCGTCGCGTTACGTCGCGCCGCGCCGGCTCGAAAAGTGAGGAGGTGATTCGAGCGGAGTCAAGCGTGCGAAGAGGTCTCATTCGAAACAATTGCTGCCGGTCCATCAAGCTTCATCAGGGTGATTAGCGAACGACGTACCCCGCGGGTCGTCCCTTTAGATTAGCCACAGCGTGTCCCCTTCCCCGCCGTCCCCCTCCGCCATCGCCACCGCCACCGCCGACGTCGTCATCGTCATCGTCGTCGTCGTCGTCGTCGTCGTCGTCGTCGTCGTCTCCACCTTCTCTCCTCGCCTTCGTCTTCTTCTCGTTCTCATCTCGTGATCATGCCGCTCGTTCCAGCCACCAATGAGCGTTGCATGTCGGTCAATGACACGCGCGAACACGCGGGCAAAGTGGCACGACGACGCCACGCAGAGGTTCCTTCTTCCAAGCTTATTCCTCCTTCCTCGTGACTGCTTTCTTCTTCTTCTTCTTCTCTTTCTTTTTCCTCCTCTTCTTCAGCATCGTCGTCGTCGTCGTCGTCGTCGTCGTCCTCGTCCTCTTCTTCTTCTTTCGATATCCTTGTTTCCTCTTACACGCGTGTCCGGAGCGTGTTTAAACCGACGGCAGAAGTCAGCCGGGGCGGGCGCCGGAGAGGAAACGGATATCGTAGATGGCTTCTATCGCAGTCGACGAAATCCGATAAGACCGGTTTCATCGGATACATCATCGGCTTTGACCGCTGATGTTTAACGCCGATATCTACGTAAGTGCGCTCCGGTAACTCCGATTAATATTGAATTAAAAGTTGGCGATATACGCGCGCGCAGGAGGAGCCCGCGGCGGAGTAGGATTCGAGGAGGAGGACTCGCCGGAGAGGAAGATAGATCCGAGAGATCTCTTCCTGCGTTCATCTGTTGTGTACGCACCTATTACCACACTTCCCGGGACAATAATTCCCGTAACTAGAAGCGACAGTCTATAAAAACAAAGCCGCACGACACACACTTAATTCGGCTCGTTTCCTGAAATCATCTCAAGTACTGTCTACTTAACTTAACGACCGCGATGGCGAGGATCGGAGGAAACGAAAGTATCTTCCGTGTGCGGCGCAGCGACATTGTAACACGTCCCCTTATTTTTGCACGGCTTCTTTCCCCTCCTCCCTCTCTCCCTCTCTCTCTCTCTCTCTCTCTCTCTCTCTCTTTCTCCCGTTTTTCATCAGCGCACCGTTTACTGCATCGTCATCATTATCCTGTTAGCAACGTATTATCAGGATCGGGACATTTGTGTCTGCGCGTACATTCGTCTCGATTTTTCTTCCTGTCGGCTCGACCGTTCGAGGCGGTTCACAATTACGAGCCTTACGATAAACATATTTACGTAGGTGTGCACGGCAACGCGTACTTCTTTTTCGTCGTAGTACGCGATCGCTCTGACGTAAACCTTAACGGGATGACATTATCTGTAATAAACCTCTCCGCGTATGTCTACATTTTGTGCACACCGTGCGTACGGACAGAGATGTGTGTGTGTGTGTGTGTGTGTGTAGACAGACGCCTTCCGCGATTATGCTGTCCCCACTGTGATTAAGCTAACGACAGAGAGCCGATAATCGAAGGAAGCAAAAGGAAGAAGCTCCGCTCGGAGCGCGCTCGGCTTTTCCTCCGACTTTTTCCTTCATTTACTTGTACCGCGTTACTGTTCCGCGATGTGAAACTATCTCATCGACGCACGCACGCACGCACGCACGCACGCACGCACGCACGCACGCGCGTACGTTTCTCTCGAGAAGCAAGTTTCGAATTGATTTTAATAATTCTCGACTCCAGCACGCGCATTTAATGACGAGTTCTATTGAGTGAGTGCCGTTGTTCAATGCGTCGCCGGCGGCAGCGCTTTGAAGAAACCCAGATTAAAGCTCTCGTATGAGAGAGTCGAAGTGTCGGTTATTGATGTGGGAAAAATCGCGGTTGCCTTCCAACCCGTTGGTTGGGCTTCGTGAGCGCGCGCGTTACGTGGAACCGACCGACCGCGTTTCATGATGTGGCGGGCCGCGTTTATCGTCTATCAGCTTGGAGCCTCTAATTTTCTACTTATTTCGTCGTTATTAGCACGCCCTTTCGGCCGTTAATCCACCCTGTTAAGCCAATCGCGACGCGCGGACGCTTTCACGGCGGATAGTAGCCGTGCGCAAAAATCTGTCGTTGCTATTCTCTTCATCCGCGCAATTACCGTGCGCGTGAAAATATAAATTACTCGAGAAAATACAAGGTACGTTTTTTTTTCTTTCTTTCAAACGAGTACACGCGCTTCCTCGTGACATTTTCCTTCCGCACGAGGCTGCGTCGCGTTTTCGCCGGATACCCATCGCCCGGGCATTATCAATGCACCCCGATAATCGCGTGCGATCGATTCTGGTGGTTCGATAGTGCGACGCGGTCGCTACTTCACGGCGGGAGCCTAGTTTCCTGGACCAATGACCACGCGTGGAGGGGGGAGGGGGAGGGGGATGGAGGGGGGGGGAGGGACGACAAAAAATCCATGGGGTCTGGCGACCGAGCGAGAGCGGTCCGGCCACCCTCCGCAGGATAAGCCGAGATTGATTCGGCCTTGCGAGAAGGACGAGGGGGAAGACAGGCAAGAGAAAAAGAGAAAGAGAGAGGAAGAGGATGGGGGAGGGGAGGGAGACAGAGAAGGGAACGGCCGGTAACCCCGGGGGACCGATCCCAGCTGCGCCAGGAATGACTAATACGCCAAACGCTCTCGGGGTGCGCTCAGAACTAGGGTCGGCAAGCGGGGGATGCACAGGGGGTGGATGCACCGACGGGACCGAGATTGACGGTTGAACGCTGAAAGAACGACGGACCTTGCGCGTCCACTTCTCGGTTTTCTCGTCGTTGACGAGCTTCGACGACATTTTTCTCTCCTTTTCACCCCCCCCCTCCCTCTCTCTTTCTCTCTCTCTCTCTCTCTCTTTCTCTTTCCAAACGAATGGTGGAGAAGCGCGTGGGTCGTCCGAGAGCTCGCTGCAAGTCAAATTGAGGGACATGATTTCTTTCACGTGTACAACACTCGCTCGTGACGCGCACATATATATATATATATATATATATATATAGTTGGCTGCGCAAAGGTGGCGCAAAGATTCAGTTTGGCAAATCGGGGCCGAGCCGGTGTAATGCGACTTTCGTCCCGAAGACCGTCGCGTTCCGCACCGAGACCAGAATGATCTGGCAACCGCGACGGCTCATTAGGAATTACGACATCGACGAGTCGCCGCGTCGCGTCGCGTCGCGTCGAGCGGCAAGCCCGACTGGCAAGTGTTCCGGCGAGCAGAAGAATACCCCCCGAATGTGTGCGACGAGCCGAGGCGACGCACCACCGTCGAGAGCACCACGTCGGGGAACCAAGTGGGAAGCGTCTCTCCCCGGCCATTACTTCACCTCGTGCTCGAGCGGATTCTGACTCCACGGGTTAATTCGACGGGATTGCGGTGACGGGCTAGCTCGGAGGAGGGAGGAAGCGGGCGGTGGGGTGAGGGCAATCAAACGGCCGATTGACAGAGAAGAGAATCGGGATAGAGGGAATGTGCATGCACGCGAGAGAGAGAGAGAGAGAGAGAGAGAGAGAGAGAGAGAGAGAGGGGGAGAGAGAGAGGGAGAGAGAGAGAGGGAGAGGCGGTAGCCTAGAACGAACGCGGCGAGAACGACGAGAAAGACGGCGGCGGCGGCGGCGGCGGGGGAGGGGGACGGGGGAGGGCAGTCACGGGATAGAGGGAGGTTTGTTCTCGAGATATGTGGGAGCCACTCGGTCTCTTCGTACACACAGATAGTTCCGAACGACTTTAATTGATTTTAGGGGACACGCGATCACGTACGGGAGTACGGACTGCCGGGCTTGCTTGTACATTCTCGTTCTTGACCGTGTGAGCCGGACACGCTCACGGCTGGACGACAAGCGGACATGCTTTCGGCGAGAATGGCTGATCCGACTTGCTACCGAAGATGGACACCGTCGCCCGCGTCGCGTTGAGGAATATTCGCGAGCTAGCGACTCGCGGCGAAGATCTCTTCTCGCGAGATCTTGGAATCGTGTTTTGAGCCTTTCCTTATTTTGCTATTTGAGACTAAATAATTTGCATGTCGAAGTGATCTTTTACCTTTTTTTTTTTTAGCAACAACGATTTTCGTACGTGTGTCAACATGTAATAACTTCGTGTCGCAGACAACGCGGAAGCGTGAAAATGCTTCGCATGTGCAAAAGCTCCCGCGCGATTGTCGTCCGCGGCCGTTACCTGCCGTGCTGAAAGGATCAATTCGAGCAAATTCGAGCTCACAGTTTTTCGAGAATTGTCGAACATTCCCGCCGCCGCCGTACCGTCGCCATCCCCCTCGCGAAACATAACGGTTTCCCGTGTCAGTTCCGACGTTTCGTTGCACCGATCTCGCGCGTGCGCGCGTTGATCTTCTGAAAGATAAATGTCCTAATCAGCCTTGCGCGCGGCGAGCAAATATTTTCGTACGGAATCACGCGTTTATTTTAACCCGGTCACGGCTGAGAGCACGTCACGTAGGGCGTCGGCGCGAAAGGGGCGAAGGGCTCGCGCGATTTCTCCAGAGAGTCGCCGGGCGGCGGAGGAACAACGCTGCCGGTCGAAAAACGGAACGTGCCAGAGAAAGAGAGCGGACAGGGGGAGGGGGGGGGCAGAAGAGAGAGAGAGAGAGAGAGAGAGAGAGAGAGAGAGAGAGAGAGAGAGAGAGAGAGCCGGTGCCCTAGGCCCCCTCCGCAATCGATATGGAGCGACGTGGACCGGGCTAACATCCCTTGGAAACGAGGTCGCACAACTCCCAAAGGGTGACAACAGGGCGCGAAGGGCGGGGAAGCGGGGATCAGTCGGGAGGGGAGGCCCGACGAAGGTTCGGCTAAGGGCTGAACTTGTTTGTCGGAAACGGAGGCTCCCTGCTAATGCCCTGGTTAGTACTCCGGTTTCCTTTGTGCCACCCCACGCGGCGAATCGGCCGCCACCCCTACGGGCCATACCCCAGGTCGGTTTCATCCCCGCGCGCGCGCGCGTTCAAACCATGCGGTGCACCCTTCCACGCGGCCACCATGGTAACACAGCCCCGGCCTGATGCAATTTAAGTCCCGTCCACGCGCCCTATTTAAGCGGACCACGTGCCGTCCGGAGGGAGAGAGACAACGGGGGTAAAAATTCGCGGTGGAGAATCGATCTTTCGAAATTTCGCCGGCCGGCGACAAAGTTGTGGCGCGCGCGCGCGAAGCTGAAGACTTCTTCTCGCCGCTGATTAAGCTAGTCTCCGTGTCTGAGTCATCACGTTGCGCGCGCGCGCGCGTTAATTCAGCCCGAAAAAAGGGAAGCGATTGGACAATCGGATACTTCGCGCCTGCCGAGACGCCTGCACGCGTCGTCGATGTTGATTTAATACTGATCGTCGTTGCGCGCGCGGCAACCGCCAATAACAAATTTTAATATCCACCGCTCGCACGGCTCCACAAAGTAGAGCGAAGAAAGAGAGACGGGTAGAAAAAGAAGAAAGATCTCATCCCGAAACACAAGGCACGCGCGC
This sequence comes from Harpegnathos saltator, assembly GCF_003227715.2. NCBI lineage: Eukaryota > Metazoa > Arthropoda > Insecta > Hymenoptera > Formicidae > Harpegnathos > Harpegnathos saltator. Next base: position 955,797 of record NW_020230161.1, on the reverse strand, counting down.
GACGAGGAGGTTCAGCCTTTTGGTAAAGCTGCGAAAGGCTTTCTATCTTCCAGAAGAGCATCTTCTCTATGGACTACCTCGCGCGATTCGTATTATTCCTAAACATACCCTCACACGGTTGCGTGGCGCTTTACATGCCGCATCGAGCCACTCTAAATGATGAAGTTTTCGCCGATGGTCGAAAAGGAAGGATAAAGAACAAGAGAGAAGGTGGGAACAAAGGCGGAAAAGGCTAGACGGAGGGACGAGAAGCCGCGCATTGAAGTATCGCCGCGGTCCGCATTTGCCACGATTTCACTGTCGCCTGGAACAATGACGAATCCCCAGTCGTCATTGTGGCTGGACCCTCCCCCAAACCCTTCCCCCCTCCCCCCCTCACGCCGCTGCCCCGTCCGTCTCCTGCCCCTGCGTGAAAGTCTGAGGAAAAGCGTAGGAAAGACAGGAAAAGGTTGAAAGGAATTTGGCGTGAGGAAGAGAGCGGTCTGCGCCTGTGGTGTGGGTTTTGCGCGGCCGAAGGGGGTAAACTGAAAGAGTTGGTGTACGCGTCGGGTGACGATCACTCGCCGCTGATTACATGGACCATTGTGCAAGGACAACGGAGCCGGCATACGTGGAAATGAAAGAGGATAGAGCAAAGCAGAGAAAAAGAGGGAGCGCGTGAGAGGAAGGGAGAGAGAGAGAGAGAGAGAGAGAGAGAGTGAGTGAGAGAGAGAGAGAGAGAGAGAGAGTGAGAGAGAGAGAGAGAGAGAGAGAGGAGAGGGGTGCTGTACTTTCGCGCGCTCTTTGGGGTGAAAGCGGGAACGCGCAAAAAGGGCGAGCCACCCTTGCGGGATATTGTGCGTCCGCGTGATTAAGACGCGAGGATGCGTCGGGAGTACCTAGCGAGAGTCACGCCAAGTGTAATATATTTGATTGACGGTCCGGCGCTGCGGCGCGTTTTACGCAGCTCTCTCTCTCTCTCTCTCTCTCTCTCTTTGGAAATGCAAATATCATCGAGAGCTGCACTTTGTCGCTGACTGGTGGATTTCTTCCCGAGCCGAAAGTGTAGCTCGAAATATTGTCCTCCAGTACCTTCTTGAGATTACAGCCGAGCAGAAGAGCCGCGATATCGCGACTCGGTGTACTCGAAATTCGACTTTTAGAAGAAGATGTCTTTACCATTTCGTTTTATTTTTTTTTTTCACAGAAAAATACCAACAATTGCCTGTGACCGCGGTGTCCGACTCTCTCGCAGTGTCTGATCCTCGCCGAATCGGTCGCGGACACACTCCGCGAATGAAGAATCGAAACCTCGCCGAGTGCGTCCCGGGTTTCTCACCAAACACGCTTTCTCTCCAAACTTACGTGACCGCGCGCGCGCGCGCGCCGAGTATCGCGCGGTTATCGCCGTTGCGATCTTCGCTACGGCGACGCCGCATTAAAACGGCATCGATCGTCAAGTCGCAGGAGGAAAAACAGATCCTCGATCGAGGATCTTGATTGAAAGGGCGTGGTTTCCGGCGTTTAGAGTGTTCCCTGATCCTCGACGTGCGTCGCACGCACTTGCGTAACGACGGAACGGAGGAGGACGAGGAGAAAGAGGACGACATCGTCGTCGTCGTCGTCGTCGTCGACGAGTACGACAACGACAACGATGACGATTACCGTGCTCTAGCCGATCGTGAGAATATTTACGGACGTCGCGTCGCGCTCACCGCTCCGACTGGAACCCGAGCGATGTTAATTAACTTTATCAGCCCGGCAATTTTTTGTCCAACCGCACCGGTAAGATCGATAAGTCGTCGGAAAGCGCGTCGTTCTCGCTTTGGAAAATCAGCGGGGCCGGCCGGGAGTGAAAAGTCCCCGAAGGGTTGAGAACGTGTATCCCCGGCGAGACGGAGAGATATGGCGAAATATTGAGATTAAAAATAATAGATAATAAGATGAAGCCGTCGCGCGCTAAGCTCGCGAGCTAAGATGGACCGATGTTAATTAAGTTTATCGCGCTGCTGGCATCGGCAAATTGATATCGCCGGAGGACGGCGTGCTCCTTTTGGAAAGTCGCCCCGGCACTTCCGCGAATAGTACTCGAAGATTCGAGATATATCCCGAGAAACAAATACCGCGCGAACGCGCGGATTAAACATGACCGTAGAACGAAACCGTCGATATATCTCGAATTGAAATCGGCTTGCGCGTTATTACCCGTAATGACTATGAGCGAGCACGCGTAATCACGCGCGCGTATTGACCGTGTTATTACGTTATCTTTGCCCGCCGCGAATGATTTTTGCCCGATCACAATCGTAACAACATTCTGCCCGTAACGAACGCGGGCGTGTTTTCTTAATCCTCCCGAGCGGTTTACGCATCGCGGCGGCTGCCTTCGAGCGGCTAAGCAAAACACCTCTGATGGATGTCGCGCTGATGTTCGTTCGTTTCGGCAATTCCGCGGACAAAGGCGTCCTCTTCGGAAGAGCAATCTACTGTCTTTCCTTCCCGCTGTCTTTGAGAAATAATTTCTCGTATTCTTCCAGTCGAGCCTCGTTCCTCTCTAAAAGAACGAATTTACGTGAAGTACTGTCTTAGCTACCGTACGCAAATTTACCCCAATTGCCGGCTCTGTTCTCAGTCAAGATCCAAACCGAGACTCGAGAGAGACACCGAGAGACGGCCGGAATTCCACAGACGAGTACAATAATTTATGCAGCAACCGCGCGAGGAAAAATCGGCGACGACGCATCCTGAGCGTGGATTAATCCGCGATACAATCCGCGCGATATCAGATAGATCGCGCGAGCCCTTCAAGCTACTGCCAAGATATTACCAACCAACGTCGCGCGGAGCATTAAACGACGACGACGACGACGACGGCGGCGACGCGGCGGTCGTTCGCAAACCAGTCGCGAAGAAACCGGAAGTGAGTCGGATTCTTACGTGGAAACGGCCGATCCTGCCGGGCCGACCGGCCGGCCGGCCAGGTAGGACAGGTAAAACGGGTGGGGCTTCCGCCGCGGCGCGAGATCGTTGATCGAGATCGGCGCATCGATCACGCATCGGTGGCAAGAAGCAGCGGCACCCCGACGGCCAGCGATCCTTGAGGACGCGCGACGCGACAGGCATCGAGAGCATCGCCGTCTGCCTTTCGATCGACGACAACGACGACAACGACGACGACGACGACGACGACGACTCGTTACTCGAATCGCGGAGAATCGTTGCGCGCGAGACCGACGCGTTTGTAATCCAATTAGGAGAACGCGAAAATCGCATTGCATTTACGTAACAAGGCAAACAAGGAAAAAGAAGGAAATAGCGCGGAGCGCGCCGGAGGCGTTACGCAAGCGGCGAGAAGGATGCGTGGCTTTTCGCTTGGATTTTCGCGCGCATCCGAATCGTTCGCGCGCGCGCGCGCGCGCGCGCTCGTCGGAATCCGCGAGCGAGCGAGCGAGCGAGCGAGCGATCGAGGGTGAGAGATAACGCCGAGCGATTTCGTTATCCGCCTCGACACGTTCCGCGATATCGACGGCGCGATAAGACGCGCGTCCGTAATGTTGCTGCTTACAAGGCGTGCGCGCGCGGCTCTCTCGGCTTACTTTCGTCGATTACGAGATCGCTCCCGCGGGGCGATACCGCTCCGGCGTGTAACGCGCAACGCGCAACGCGTAATCGGAAAATTACGGGCTGTTATATGCATGCTACCTCTCCTCGGCTCATTCTTACGCTCGTATGCTCGTATGCTCACCTCGTCGCGCGGTGCGCGACGCAAGGGCGAGAGAGTCCGGTATCTTCGTTCGCTCCGGTCGCTATTAATACGTGATATTAGGCGCTGCTGCTGCGTGTCGCGCTCGGTTTGTTTATCACTCGCACTCGACACGTTCCGTGCCGGGCCGATTTTACGTGATCCGCACGCCGCGTGCGCGAGCGCGAGCCGAATTTTATTTATCGGATGACACGAGTTTCATGATAAGAAAAAAAGATATACCTTTTAAAGATGTGAGAGAGAGAGAGAGAGAGAGAGAGAGAGAGACGTATTTTTTAAATATTCACATGGATATACATGTATATGCGCATATAATAAATATATTTGTATAGGTATAAAATATGTGCATATTGCATAACTGTGTTTTCCGTTTAAAAGGCGGAATATCAAGCTGACCTGAAGAGAAAGCTCAACGTCAGTCACCGTGGTAGTCCACACACGGCGCGGAACTACACGAATTACACGCGCGATCGATAATTTCGGGCGCGCAATTTCGTGCGGAAAATTAGAGAGAGAGAGGGAGAGAGAGAGGGGGGGGGAGAGAGAGCGCACGACACCTCGACCCGAAGCTCGAGGCGGACCTTCGTGTCGCGTCCCGTGCAAAAGATTCGATATCGCGTAACGGCTTCCTCCGACCAGGTGCCGCTTCCTCGTTCCCGAGAATCTCGTGTAAATACACCTGCACGCAGGTGGACACGCAGTCAGCGGGAAGAAAAAGGTGCGTCAGCCGTTATTATTCTGACAGGGGGCACAGGTGGGGAAGGGATTAAGGCGCGACGGCGGACGACGGTGTGACGAAATTCGCGCCTCGTGCATTCCGGAAGTCGCGCGATCGTGCGATTTAAAGCCGCGCGCCGAACTGCGCGTACGTAATTTTCTCTTTGCGCAATCAATTACACAGCCGCGCGCGCGTATCCTCTTTTCACGCTCGCAACGCAACACGCACGCATGTATACGCGATCTGCTTCGTCGGCCGATTCCGCCGCGCGGACTTCGCCTCGCGAATCCCTCGCGGCGCGGCGTCGCCGAGCTGTCGCTTTTCATCGATTCCGTCCCTCTGCGACGTGCTCGTCTCGATTAACCGAATTGTCACCCTCTCGCATCGTCGCGTAAGTCTTCAATTTTTATCTCGATTAGACCGATTAGACAGCGGACACACACGCGCGCACACACACACACACACACACACACACGACGTAAGCAACGAGCGCGACTCGACCGACACGGTTGATTCTTCTCTCTATGGACCGCAAATATTCGACTGCGAGTGACTAATTTTCCTTACTCTGTTTGCGTCTTACTGCTTACGTACGACGTGTTTTTGTACGTCGCCACGGGCCGCGCGAGTTGCGATTTGCGATTGCATTGGAGCGTGCGAGGTCGGAGGCGATAATGCCATTCCTCGGTACGCGCGCGCGCGCGAGCGTGAGCGCGCGAAGGAGTATGTTGCCTGCTTTACCTGCCTTGCCTACCTGGCTGCTTGTCCGACTACAAGCGCGTGGCGATGTACCACGCAGGTACCGTACACGCGTCAGGTCGATCGGCAGAAGCGCATAGGAATCCGGGAAGCGGGACCCCGAGGCCCTGCGGTGTCCCTCATCCGCGCCGGCCTCCCGGCGAGGGTTGGCGGAGGAGGGCACCGGGTACCGTTCTGTCCCCGGGAACCTCGGTTCACCGGGTCGGTTCCTCTCCCGGCTCTTCTATCTACCCGGCAAAAAGCTGCCCGTCTCTCACCGTCACCTCCGTCGTCGCCACCTCCGTCTCGTCGCCGTTCTCGCGAATACCATCGAGCGGCTCCGAGAGAGACAGAGAGAGAGAAAGAGAGACAGAGAGAGAGAGAGAGAGAGAGAGAGAGAGAGAGAGCGGGAGAATCCTTGTCCCTTCGGCGTGTCGTCGACGCGCTTCTCTCTCTCTCTCTCTCTCTCTCTCTCTCTCTCTCTCTCTCTCTCTCTCTCTCTCTCTGTCTGTCTCCCCTCTTCCTCTCTTCTCTCGCTCTCCACCGTCCGTACTTCCCCGATTCTTCTTCGTGAGCAGACTCGCGGACGATTATGAATTCGTAATGAGAACGTGAGAAGAGTACGAACCGGCCGCTCTTACGGGCCGGTCATGCTCGGACGCGGAATCGGTTGTTAACCGACTCTCGTTATCATGTGTGCTGTTGAGAGAATGTTTTGTGCATTTCTGACCGTTTAGACCGCTTTACGATCGGCTCTTCGACGAGGTGCGATGTTCTTTCCAAGGCGACGTGACCGAAGCGACGTAAATGTACACGCATGAGTGACACGCGACAACCGTTTGAAAAATAAAATTCTTTAGACAAATTCGCCGTCGCGATATGGAGAAATGAAACTCGGTCCATTTCCACTTTCCACGTGTGGTATCTATTATTTTCTCTCCCTTTCCCCTCGAGCTTTCGGTCGGTAATTTCGAGTCCTCCCTCGGTGACTTTTCCCTTGAAAATTAGCCGCGCTTCGACCTCGACGCAGAAACATTCGCTGTCGTGCTCTCTACGATTCAAAACACAATTGGCGCCTGTCAGTGGCTGCGGTTGAGAGAAAGAAAGAAAAAAAAAAACAAAAACAAAGAAAAACCGCGCCCGACCTCCGAAAGCACACGCGTTCGAAGTCGATCGGGATCAGGAAGCGCGCGAGGCGAAAAAGAATCCTCGCGTAGGCGGTGGAACTAATGGCGACGATCGCGACTCGAAAGCCTCCGAGAGGATCAGGGGAACGCGGGATCCCCGGGTCATTCCAACGGTGTTTCCTCACCTCGGAGGACCGTTCGATTCCTATGCTCGGTGAAAGCAACGTATTCCACGTAATGACTTCCCCGGGACGCCGCAACTATACCGTCCACCCGGAGTAACGTCTGGTAACACTGGTAGTGGTTACCGGCAATCGTCGTTACGGGACTCCAGACGCCGCGCACCGGCTACTTGCTACCGAAAGAAGGATTTCTTATCTCCTGCCTCGCCTCGCGCCGCGCCGCGCCGCGCCGCGCCACGCCGCGATCATCGCGCCGGCTTCGTCCGCCAGCTTCCGCGAGTCCTCGCGGGCGAATCGCGCTCGCCGTCGGCTTCGTGGGAGTCGCGATGGAAGTCTTTAGAACGTACGATCGAGGGAGCGTACGTGATCCGTTAGCGAGACGGTAATTGTCTAGTTAAGCAACGATTGCGATGGAGGAATATAATTTCCATCCCTCTTTCTCTCTCTCTCTCTCTCTCTCTCTCTCTCTCTCTCTCTCTCATACGCGGGAATTGAGGAAAGTTCCTGCCGCAAATTGCGAAATAGAAATATCTAGAAATATCGAGCTTAATCTCTTTGTGTTTTTATCGACGAGCTATTGGTGTAATTTGTTTATTCAGCGCGAAATGATACGACGGAAGCTACAAATATTACAAATATTCCGCGAGCGACGATAAACGATAAACGACGCTTGAAATATTTGCCGGTGGGACACGCGCGCGCGTCTGTCTTTGGCAGAAGCGCGCCGCAGCAAGAAAGAGTATTGCAAATAACCGGAACGTGCGCGCGCGCGCGCGCGCGCACACACACACACACACACACACACACACACACAGAGTTTTGCAAATTCGCGGCTGGAAGGGTAAACACAGCATAAATTTCCAACGTGAAATATCGTTGATTGCGGTGGGCAGAGTCGTGCCTTACCGCGAGGTATCGACGACCGATAGTTTTGGTCATTTTTACCGGAATATCGATTACCTAAAAACGGCGCAGCTGGGCTGCTATTAAAATTGCAGAGGAATCAAATCGCGCGTCATTTCGCAAAACCGCCGAGAGTGATTACCAACAACGGGAAAAAGCGAGCGGTGTTTAAAACGCGGCGCGAAACGGTCGCCGCGACTGAAATACCTCCTCCTCGGCCGGCTCCGCCGACAAGCACCGGATATTTTCGCGGATGTGCAACTGTCACTTATCACGCGCTTAATAAAGCGACGCTCCTTCGTCCGAAGCGGCGAATCACCGGCGGGACAGTCGATACTCGCCATTATATAAAGGCACCTATTTCGCCGCCGATCCTAGCGCACCGCTAGGATATTGATCTATCTATCTGAGAGCGCGAATGAAAAATCAGCCCCTTCGCAACTAAATCCGGCTCGTCGAAATACGTGCGACGCGAAGCGCGACGGCCGGAATCTAACGGGGGGTGGCCGATCGAAGCTCATAAATGAACATTCCGAGAATGAAGACATGTGCTCGCAGCACTCCAGCCCCGTGAGAGAGGCGGCGCGCTCTTCGAAGAGAGAGAGAGAGAGAGAGAGAGAGAGAGGGAGCCTCCCGCGCCACAAATCGTACATTAGACCGAAAAAGCTGCGCGTAAGCATACACGCGACCTTCCGTAGCGCTAAAAATACGCACGTAGTCACGTAGTCCGGTCGCGAAGGTGGTCGAACACCGGCGCGCCGGCCGGTCATCTCTCGTCCGATGAGAAATAATCACGCGAGAACGCGACGCCGAACGGCGTCTTACCGGAAGCGGCCGGCTACTCGATCCACCTCGCGTTACTCGGGAGAGACCATCACCATCACCATCGCCACCACCATCGCCATCACCGCCACCGCCGCTGCCGCCGCCTCGGAGAGAGACGGAAACGACCGAGGACGAGCGCGTAGCTTTTTGCGCGCGAGCAAGAGGGCAACGAAGAAACGCGCGGCGCGATGGTGCGCGCGAGCGAGGGCCCGGCGAAGCGAGGCGAGGCGACGGCAGGGGGAGGGGAGGGGACCGACGGGGTCCGTAGTTGTGGGGGGAACGCCACGCGTGATCGAGTTACCTGGACGAACCGGCGTGGCACAGGTGAGGTGAGGTGAGGTGAGGTGAGGTGAGGTGAGGTGAGGTGAGGTGAGGTGAGGTGAGGTGAGGTGAGGTGAGGTGAGACGAGGCGAGGCAAGGCAAGGCGAGGCGAGGTGAGGTTGGTGCACGGACTGCGGGACAAAGAACCGCAAGAAATACCGATACCACCTTACTCTCCGGCCCCGTAAAGTCGTTGTCGCGCTCGAAAATCGTGCCTCCGAAGAGAGGAGCGCGTTCCGCCGAGTTAGCGCGCGCGTCGAGAAGCACGCCGGCGCGGCGGATTGTCCAGGACGAGAAGGCGGCCGCGAAAAGGCACCGCGGGAGATCGATCTCTCACGACGAGGCTCGCTTTTCCTCATCAACACTTTAGCGGCTTTCGAGTCGTCGAGGACAATCCGAGGGATGACGACGGATGATTTACGTGCGCGCGCGCGCGCGCGCGTATCGACCGGCGCCGATAATATCCCGCAGCGCGCGATCATTTTCTAAATTCAGGAGCGCGACGAGATTGGCGACCTCGTCGGTAAAATATGATTCTTCTGGGGAGGGGGGGGGGGCAGGGGCAGCCGAGCGCTCAGCGTTTCGGCTGTTAGCCTCGATCTGTGAAAACGGCTTGTTTGCGACGGCCGATGTAACGCGGAGAGGAATCGCGAGCGCGCCTTTATGGCTCCGCTGACACGCGAGCCGACGAAGACATCGATACATCGAAATGTTGATACCCCGACGCCGTTCCCTCATCCTCCCTCTGTGGTTTACATACCGGAAGGGTAGTCCTGTAGCGTGTCCATTATGTCTGAAAAGCCTCGCCGCGAGATACCGCGATTCGGTGAAACATTATTCTTCCAGACCTGACAATGGTCGCGCGATGGAATCTCGCGGTGTCCCGCCGGCCGGCCGGCCGGCCGGCCGGCGAACGCGAGCACGAGCGCGAGTTCGATCGGCCATATTTCAGCATTCTTTTTGCTTCGTACCCTGCGCGCGACTTTGCATTCTACTCCAGTCTACTCGCTGAAAATTTTATTTAACACGCCACGCCACGCTCGTAATCTTTTAATAACCGGACGCGCCCGCGCGCGCTGATTGAGCGCTCGAGCGAGAGCCTGCCGCGCTCCGGCTTGGTCCACTCGCGCGCGATTAACGGACGCGGGGAAATTTTTATCAACTCCGGCAGATCTCTGTTCTGCACTTTCATTGTCTAATTTCACGCTTCGCACAATCGTTCTCTATTCTCTATTCTCTCGGAGATCGACAGTCGCGCGCGTTCTTCGAGAGAGAGACGGGGTGAGAGAGTGGGGGGAGGGGGGAGGGGGAGAGAGAGAGAGAGAGAGAGAGAGAGAGAGAGAGAGAGAGAGACCGTTAGCGCAAAAGTCCGAGTCTGGTTTTTGTCGTGGAAAAATCCAAATTGGTCGAGGGGAATCTCGCGTCGCGCGCACAGCGTGTGTGTATGTATGTGTGTGTATGTGTGTGTGTGTGTGTGTGTGTGTACGCGCCTACGTTCCGTTATCGTGCTCGGGCGCTTTGCGTTCCGCGCGTTTTTCGTCAAACGCGGACCCGAAGGCGGCTCCTCGTTACCGATTCCGCGTATCCTGTACGAGAGCGCGACCGCCCGTCGCCGATCTCTCGTTGCGCGCCTTCCTTGTTACGGGATCGCATGCACGTACTTTGTTGCTACCCGTGTCCTCCTCGTCACGGCGCCGACAAAGGACCCTTCAATTTTCCCCCAATCACGAAGGAAACTCGCTTCGCTTTATCTCTTATTGTACCGGCTGCGTCTTTTGTACCGGTCGCAATTATCGTTAGCTCGGTAAAGACTCCACACACGCGATAAAGCTTCTCTCTCTCTCTCTCTCTCTCTCTCTCTCTCGCGCGCGCACTCCCCCCCCTCCCCCTGCCCCTCGGCCTCTTCTCTCAGCGACGCCCTAGCCACCAACGAGATCCTCGTTGTTTCTTTTCCTGCCTCCTCACTTTGCGAATTTTAGGCGACGCGCGGCGTCTCGCTCGCCTACCGTCCCTCTTCTGCGTGCACCGGGACGCGCTTTGTATCCAACGGAGAGAGAGAGAGAGAGAGAGAGGAGGGATTCATGCCGCTGTCGCGAGAGGGAAACACTAAGTATCACGTGTCAAGCAGACGTCCCGACGCGGGATCATTAGGGGCCCACAAAGATACTTTAATCCTCGCATGGATGCGTTACAGCACGAACGTTATTCGCGGCGCATTTGGGGCCTTTTAGGGCCCAATTTCTCGATTTAGCGCTTGCTTACAGCCGAACGGCTCCGCCGCGCCGCACGAAATCGCAACCGCGAGACATTCCTCCGCCGCGTTCGCCGCGTCGAATGGAGGTCGCTATGAGAGAAGAATGCGACCGTATCGAGAATCTTGACTTGGCAGTATTAGCCGCTCGATCTTATCGGACTGTAATTTGTTCGATTAGTTGGAGCCATTAGAGAGAGAGAGAGAGAGAGAGAGAGAGAGAGAGAGGGGGGGGGGGAGGAAATTCTCGTCCGGTTTCCCTGAGGCTCCCGAGCCGTTCGCTCGCAGAGAGCAACTCGCGGAAACAATGCCGGGCCCTCGTGAATCCGCGATCGAGATTTTGCGCGGGGTCGACGGCAAGGTCAGCCGCGTCGCGCCTCGTCCGCGCGCGGTTTTTCGCTCGTCGCCGAGCGTCGCCGAGCCCCGAGGAAGCTGACCTCTTCGCCGGGCTTTCAGGGCTCACGCGGCGGGAATCATCATTATTCCCGTCGGCGCGCCTCGCGCTTGACCGGAGACGATCCACGACGAGTCGGAACGACCGACACTTTAGAACGAATTCGCAGGTCGGGGCGCGAGGAGGGCGCGGCGGGCGCGGCGGAGAGCGAAGGAGAACGAGCGGATTTAGCGGGCAGCGGCGGCCGGGGCCCGGGGGCCGCGGGGCAGAGGCGAAGAGAGCGCGTAACGAGGGAGCCGGACAGAGCGGGGGGGAAGGGGGGGGGCCGGGGAGCGCGTTCGCAAATTGTCTGAATTAACAACGGCGGTGGGGTCGCCGGCGGTGGCGCGTGGCGATGAAACTCGACGTACGCGTCGCGGCTACGCGCTCGACCGGGCGCGTCGCCGTCGCGGCAGCGGCCGCGCGTCGCGGCGTCGCGACGTCGGGACGTGAGGAGCGCCGCGTGGCGCGCGTACGCGCGCGCTTCCGCGAACGCGGCGGAAGCGCCGGCTGCCGCGGCCACCGGCGAGCCGGTCAAAACTTTCGCGGCTCCGTTAGATTGACGCAAACCGAGCCGAAATGATCTCAATTAGAGAAAGAGCGAGAGCGAGAGCGAGAGAGAGAGAGAGAGAGAGAGAGAGAGCTTGTCGGAGAGCTCGCGAGAGCGGCTGTTCCAGCGCGGCCGGCCGGTCGGCTCGGGCGCGTTTGGATCGGCGTGCCGAGCGCGCGCCGCGCCGGGGCTCGAAAGAGGTCGTCGCGTAATTGGGCGGGAAGTTATTTTCAAGCGGGTGCTCGCTCGCCCGCGACGCTCTCGACTGGCTGGCTAAAACGATGAGGCAAGTGGGAGGGGGGAGGAGAGCAGGGGGACAGAGCGCGAAGAGAGCTTCCATCGATGAAGTTTATTTCGGCGCGGACGGAACGTCGAGAGTGCGAGCGAGCGAGATGTGTGGATCGCGCGCGCGCGCGAGAGAGAGAGAGAGAGAGAGAATGCTTTTGCTACTGTTATTATTACTCCTACTATTACCATACCACCGCTACCGCTACCGTTGCTACCACCGGTGTATCTTGGTCCCGCCGTGCGAAATGTGCGGCATTTTTTTTATACTTGTCCGCGCGTTCTCCTTGCGGCGAGTACATATATCCGCGGCCTGTATCCGAGCGGTGGAAATGGAATACCATTCGCGGCGTTTATTTCGGTATTCGCTTCGACGCGCGCGCGCGCGCGCACGTTGTTGCATCGCGCGATGAGCTCTCCGGCCGGGTCCATCGCGCCGGGCGGAAGAATGTTTGCTAATTGAAAATTGTCGAGTGCCTGATAATCACGCGATCGTGTCCGCCGCGCGAACGGCCGTAACGGTCTTGTTCTGCGGACGCGCGCGGGTGACGAGCGGTTGCGCGAGACACGGAGGAACCCGTAAATAATAATAATTAATAAAAACAGGAACGAGAGAGAGAGAGAGAGAGAGAGAGAGAGAGAGAGAGAGACGATGATCGCACGGGTAGGACAATAATAACAAGGGGCACATTATCGAGTTTAGATGGTTAAGATACAAAGGAGAAAGAAAGATCGAGGAAAACGCACGAGTGGTAGTGGAGTCTCTCCGCGGCGAAGAGAAGGAGGAGTTCTTGCCGAGAGCCCCGCGGGTCACGTAGATAGACAAGAAACGCTGAGAAAGTCGGCGCGCAGGAGTCGCTCGATCTTTCGGCTGGCCGACTCTATTTGGGAAGTAGGCTAGGCCCTAATTGCAGCTAATTGTCCATTCGTTGGCACTTGGCTGCTCGCGATTAGCGGAGGTTAGACGGGACTGCTCGATGATTGCGTAATGGCTTTCGGACAATCTCTCTCTCTCTCTCTCTCTCTCTCTCGCGCCGGGCGCACAATCGGACTCGCGCCGCGACAGCGCCGGCTCGCGCTTCAAGATTCGACGTTTTTAGCGGCGGCGTTTTTCACGCCGCGGCGAGTCACATGGCCGCGGCGGAAGTGCGAAACTCGCGCTCTTCCGCGAATCTTCGTCGAATTTTCATGCGGATTTACGACGAGCGCACGTCCGACGGATTTGACGTCGTGCGGCCGGAGGTGCCGCTACGAACGGAGGATTGATGAGGTGTAATATTAATGAAGCATTAAATAGAGATCGCGCGGCCGCCGATTGTGGGAATTCGTTGATGCTTGGAAACGCGAGCAGAGAGCGAACGCGTATTCGAATCGCACTCTGACGAGACGGCGAATGTGTAAATCAGCCGGCCGGAAATTGCTTTTGACCATTGTTTTCTTCACCCACCCACACACATACACACACACACTCTCTCTCTCTCTCTCTCTCTCTCTTTCTCTTTTTAAATAAATAAATTAAATCAAATCAATTATTTAAGAATAAATAGATAGATCTCTCTTTAAGAATAAATAAATGAATCAACTCAATCGGTCAATCAGTCAGTCGGCCGCTCTGTTTCTCTGTTCTCCCGAGGGAAAAATATCCCCGGCGACGCGCCGGGGTGAGACAGACTAAGATTCTCTGCTTTGCTTCTCGTAAAATACGAGATCTCGGACGGTGAACGAATCCGCGTCCGCGGCTCCTCGCCTTCTGCGCGAACACGTCCTTCCAGATTCAATATTTCGGGAACTCGCAACACCCGGCCGCGGAATACAAACTGACGCGCAGCTTGGGTTAAATCGCGGGCCTTCATTGATTTTCGTCTCCCCGGGAGGGCGTCGGGGGTGTTAAAGCGCTACAGGCAGTTTTAGAAGCCGGAAGCAAGTTCTAGCCAACCCGGAAATTACCTCGCGCGGCGGCCTCTGGCGCGAGATAACCTTCGGAAAATCTCTTTCCCATCCTCTTTCTCCCCTTCTTCCCCCCTCCCCGCCCCCTTTCGCCCTTGCTCGACATGCGCACCGATAAGACGTGCCTCCCTGCGGATGTCCCAAGTTTCCAACGATTTGCGTGGATACGACGTGATCGAGGCGCCGTTTAACGAAGCAAATTCGCGTCGTTAACGACAGATCGCCCCGAGATATCCAAGCGGTTTTTCTCCGGTCCTACTGGGAGACACGAATGTATGTCAGAGAGAGAGAGAGAGAGAGAGAGAGAGAGAGAGAGAGAGAGAGACGACCGGGTCGTAAAAATTCGGTGAGCCTCGTCGGCGGCTCGCTCTGGAGGGTCAAGCGATTTTTACTGTGCGCGACGAGACGTAATCCGGTCGTAATCATTTGTCGCGCGGATTGGCGATCCGCGCGACAAATGATATTCACGCCGAGCGCAAATCTTTCTATCAAGCGCGCGTCTCGCGTTCTTTCACTTTCGTCAAAGTTCGTCCGAGCGCGCAAACATCCACCGCCACATTCGCAGCCGCGACGAAGGAGAGGGTAGGAAGAGAGGAAGAAGCAGGGGGGACGACGCTCGTACGAATTTGCACGAGCGAGTCACCCACTCTTCTTCTTACCGGCAGCTTCAACCGGTGGGTCAATCGAGCGGCGCACCGTCGCTCCTCGGGTTAACCATAATCTCGGCACGGCAATTCGCCGAATTAAACTCTCGTTATTCGAATGAGAGAATCCTCGTACTCGGTGCTGCGCCGCGCCTCTCTCGTCCTCTCGGTTTCCATACTCTCGCGCTCTCATCGTCGCACCTCTTCGGCCGAGCTTCGACCGACACCGGGGGTTATTCTTCCGAGAATCGCGGTCGTTATCGGAAATGAGGTGGGTTTGATCGAACGAGCCTCCTACCCCAAACGAGGAGGGTGTGCCCGCACGAGATCCTCTTTGCTCTTTCTACGATTACATTATCCCTCGCGGATAGGGATATTGCTACCAGCGGGAAGGTGCGAAGAAAGCGGACTCACCGTTTCCCATCACCGCGAGAGTCGATGAGTTCCGTCAAGCGACGACTCGCGAAGACCGAATATCGCCGGGCATACATTGTGTCGCGATGAAGCGCCCTTCGTCTCTCATTCCCTGCGAAGAATTATTTAGAGGATCGCGATGCGCCGACAGTGTTGCACGGTGATGTACTCGCGTGTGACTTGATTTCTCGTCAGATTTCTGTTTGCCGAGCTTTCTCCGAGGCTGGCGCGAAGGTCGTTGGCGGAGTAAAGGGCGAGGGTTTATATCGACGCGAAAGGTCGGGTAAACGCGCGGAAGGCTGACAAAAGAGCGAAGGTGGGAAGACAGAGCAGAGAGAGAGAGAGAGAGAGAGAGAGAGGAGGGAGAGAGAAAGAGCGCTCTCGTCGAGGGAGCTCTCAGCCGCCCTCCGGCCCTTTCTGGTCGTTCGCCAGAGATGCCGGAAATTGAGCAGAGTCCCTCGCGCTTCCTGCTTCCGCGTACGTCATCGATTCACCCGACTCCCCCTGCCCCTCCCCCCCGTGGTTCAACTTCCACCTTGCCTGCCACTCTCGAATACCTCCGGAGCCTGGGTTCCTCTGCCCCTCGTCGGCGACCCCCCCCGGCTCCCTCGTCGACGTCGACGTCGACATCGTCGTCGTCGTCGTCGTCGTCGTTGTCGGAACGAAAGCTTTGGCAGCGGCGCCGGAACTTGGCAGGGATCGATAATCATGGCGACGGCGCCGTTCTCGCCGGATTTTCACCTCCTAAGCTCGCCTCGTTTGCACGCAAACACCCCCGACGAGCCTGCCCTCCCTCTCTCCTGCACCCCTCACCTCTTCAGCCTCCTCCTCCTCCTCCTCCTCCTCCTCCTCCTCCTCCTCCTCGTCGTCGTCTCGCTCGCCGAATGCGGTTTATGGCAGCGGGAGATCTGGCGCGACCATCTACGTCGGAATAACGGCGACCCCGGCGGCAGATTTTACCCCGCCGAGCGTCAACTCATGGCAAAGTTCGAGTAAACATCGTCGCTCTCATCTTCCGAGCCTTCCGAGATTCGATAAGGCTTCTCTCTTCTTCATTAAGCCTAATAACGTCACTCACAATGTCCTCGCTGACTGCGAGTCCCATGTTGGCGGCTAAGTGAGGAGGCCTCTGCCCCTCCCGCCCCCGAAACGAATCGATTCCATCGTCGGTCCAAAATATTCTCGAGAGAGCGCTCTCCTCTCCCTCTCTCTCTCTCTCTCTCTCTCTCTCTCTGGAGCGCGCGCGCGCGCGCAGTAGTTGTTGCGCGTTTTCACAGGCGGCAAAAAGCGCCGGCCGCTGTTTCCCACCGCCGGCAAATCGCTTCGATAATATTGTCGCAATAATCATATCTCGTAACTGGTTTCCCTCCCGTTCGTCCCCTCCGTCTCGCAACCGCGCCGCCCTCGCTCGACGAAAGAAATCGACCGCACGATGCGATCGATTGGTCGCGAAATCGCGACCGAGCCGCGCGCAAGAAAGCCGCGCGCCGCTCGCGTTCCGCCGCGCGCTACTTCCGGTATTTCCGCTTACGTCAAAGCTAGCCTAGCCTAGCTGACTGGCTATATCCACCGTCCCCCTTTCGCGCGAACACGTATACACACACACACACACACGCGCGCGCGCGTGCGCACACGCACACACGTACCGTCCCTCGGTTCATTTTCCACCGACGGCTCTCTTCCACCCTACTTCCATCTTCTCGACTAACGTTCTTCCGGGTGCCACCCTATCCGTCGCCATCACTCAAACCACCTGCCCCGGCGTGTGTGTCTGTGCCGCTCGCGTCTGTGTGGGTGTATGCGCGCCTCCGTACAATAGCGCGCAAATCTGCCTCAATAAAGGCGGGCACGAAATCCTCGGAGCATCGCGGCGGGTTAAATTGGACACCTCCCCTTCATACGGGCTACAATTACACGACCTACTTTGAGAAGCGCGAAGACAAAGCAGGTCGGCCGTCGCGATCCCGAACACGCGAGGGGAATAGGGCGGCTCCGAGTTTTCGCAAACTTTCCTTTGTATTTCCAGCCTACGTCTCAGAGCCGAACGTTAAGCGTTCGCTCGCAAGGACGCTCGATTGTAAAATAACGAAGAAGAAGAAGAAGAAGAAGAAGAAGAAGAAGAAGAAGAAGCAGCAGCGGGTGGAAGGAGCCACCACGAGGCACACCCGCGTCACACACTCCGCTCGCTCACGCCGCGTCGTCCGAAAGAAAAGTCAACTCAGCTTCATTATCATCAGCCCGAGATGCTTTCAAACCATCATCCTTCTCATTTTCATCACTCCGCCCCGGCTCTCCGCAGCGGCGCGGGCGCCACTCTGCGGAATTTTCCCCAAGATCAGACGTATGCGTGCTCTCGAGCCGGACGTCGACGACACGTCACTCTACAGCGGCCGGTAGTCGTCGTCGTCCTCGCTCATTTCCCCGCGCGCGATTCTTGGGTCCCACGCCACTGCGCGCGCTCCGCGTAGCCGCGCTTCGATCCGAGTCTGGCCGCGTGTATACACACACGACAAGTAATCGATAATAAGTTAATGGCCACGTTGGAGCGCACGGCGAACGCCGGGGCTATCCAATCGTATGTCGATGACAACTTCCGGTCACTGTAACGACCGTCCGACACGCGATAGCGATCGTGGGGACTCGCGGCTCTCAGCGAGAGATCGCCGCCGGATTACCGAGGACGAGCCCCGGCTGCTGGCTCCTGCTGGCGGTGTCGGATCTCGAGGTAGCCGCGACGACTGGACGCTGCACGTACACCGCTTCGTCCTACGTGTGCGCTGCTACAAACTCACCACAGAAGGACGCCGCTCTCGCCGTGACGTTTGCTTTTATCGCGCGACCGACGCGCGCGGCTGGGGATCCCTCCGACTCTCGGAGGAACCTTCAGCTCGGGAATCACGTGAGAATCGGGCGAGAGCGAGAGAGGAGGGCGCGCGCTCTTCTAATTTCGCCGAGACGGACGAGAGCGCGCGAGTATATACGCGCGCGTGTACGCGTGAGAGACAGCCCGAGAAACCCCGTCATTTTATCTCGACATGGAAATCACGTGATTGGCTTGATATTTTTATTCAAGCGACGCAGGCGAGTTGACCGCGCGCGCGCGCGCGCGCACAGCGGAATCATCTCGCGGCAAGACCGAGTACGAGTACGAACATAAATCACATCGGAGGATCACATACGCTTTGCATCCCCCTCTCCCCTCCCGCAAGACCCGGAAGACGATTCTTTCGTCGCATTTTCGCGCCTGATCTCGAGGCACCGTGAGCATCCCCGATGCGCATCTGGCGATCCACTTTCAGTCAGGTGGCTGCCTCCTCTCCTCTCCTCTCTCGGCGGGCTCCTTCCTACCGTTCGGGATTACCAAAAGTGGTTATGCGCGAGCGCAACGCCGCTGGACGACGAGGCAAAGGAGGAGACGCCGCGGGAGAAGGAGGTTGCGAAGGATGAGGAGCAAGAGGAAGAGGAGGAGGAGGAGGAGCGGCGGGCGGAGGGGGAGGAGGAAGAAACGCCGGTACAGAGGCAAGAAAACGACCGGAGGAAGAGGAGGACGTTCCGTTATCGTTCACCTCCGCATAACCGTACCTCCAACGGAGGGCGCGATCCCAGATCACCTCGTGTCTCCCGAGGAAGGCCAGGTCACCTAGCCGTAACCAGTGCGGGCCGACCGCGCGCGCGCGCGCGCGCGTCTCCGCTTTTTTCGCCGCTCGTCTACCGATTCTCCGCGTCTCTCCTGCTCTCTTCCGCCTGCCGCCTCGGCTCTCTCCTCTCGAGCCGAGTGAATCGATTAACAGCCGTAATAGCCGGCCGAGACGCGCATCTCGGCCGAGTGTGTGTCGGAGAGAAGGAAGAAGAGAGAGAGAGAGAGAGAGAGAGAGAGAGAGGGAGAGAGAGGGAGGGAGGGAGAGGAAGAGAAAGGACCGCATTCCCGATGATCACATTTTCCGGATCCCCGGAATGCCATCGGGAGCGATCTCTTTCCCTCGCGGTGCGATCCTTTCCTCTCGCGCGAGCGCGCGCGCGCACGCGCGGATCGTACTTGTACGGATTACGGTACGCGTGATATTTCAATCGGCCGGTCTCTCGCGACTCGCGAGATCCTCATCTCTCGTCTCGTGGCTCGTGCCTCTGCAGGAAGAGCGAGCGATTCGGCTTCAGCCTATTGCCGAACCACTCGCTTTGGTATGCATCGTTCGCCCGAAACGAGAAACGCCGCCTTTTATTAATTTCGGCATGCCGACCGATCGCGACGACACGGCCGAGCGGCGAGCGTCAGCGGCGTATCTTCTTTTCCGTGAGCTTTTTGCTTCGACAAGCTCTCGCCCAGAGTGAGAGCAACGTGTCGGGGTCGGCGGGATTCCCCGTCGACTCAAGGTCCGCGCTTGCCGCGAGCGGCAAGAGAGAAGGCGCGTTTCTCCGCGGGAATTTCGCGAGAATCGCTCGTAGCGAGACAACACTTCTCGCTGCTACCTTCAAGACGGTTTAAAGAAATGGGAAAATTTGGAGAAACGCAACGGCGAGAGAGAATTCCCTGAAAAATCCGACATCCGATAGTCGCGGCGTGCTCCTGCGCGACGCGCGCTCGACAAGACCTCGCAAATGACGATCTCCCTCTCGCTCCCGACGAGAGTCGAGGCAATCGATGTCGTCGCACTCGAGATAGACGCTATCGTTTCCGGCGGTCGTACGAGACGCGACACCCCCGCGATTGCCTTTATGTCCGCGTGTAACGGCTCCTCGTGACGTTCTTTGGCTTCCGGGACAAGCGAGGGTCGCCGAAGACCCGGAAGTTCGTTCGACTCGGCGCATTAACCGGCCTCGTCTGCCCCCCTTCCTCCCTCCTCGCCCTTCCTGCACGACGAAGGCGTTATGGCGCCTTTTAGGCCTTCGGGAATCCGACGGCCTCTAGCACCCGGAAGTGGACGAGAAAACGATCCATAATACCAGACCCGGTACGCTCGTAACCCGAACGTTAAGGAATTTACCGCCGAAATTATTCTCAACCCGCAATTACGCGCGAGCGAGCCGCTTTTGGACTCTCCACTTGGCGCGTGTATATATTTTGCTTGCGTCTGTGTATGTGTGTGTGTGTGTGTGTGGGGCGGGGGGGGAGGGGGGAGGGTGTTTGCGCGTGCACATACGTGCATATATTTCTGCCGATTGCGTTTTAACCTCCCGAGACCCTGCGTATCGCGTATCGCGATGCATCAGCTGAAGTAGCTGTTTCTCGCGCGCGCGCGCGCGGTTTAAAGAAGCGAGCCGATGTCTAATTCCGTCGGGAACGACCTAATCTTTCGGACACGTTCCGCTCGGACGTCGCTTTGTGCGCGGCCGCGCTATTCGGAGAATATGAATTCTTGTAAACGCCGAAGCCCCGTGAGCGCGCGAGTCGCGGACGAATCATCGCGAAACTGTCATCGCTCGTTAAATAATTGCAGACGGAGAGCGGGAGAAGAGATATTTGCGAATATCGGGGCGATTTTAAATAATTTCCACTGGAGCGTCGTACGACGCGACGATTTAGAATAGCTCGCGCGCGCGCGTGCGCTTATACGTCGGAGGAATGAAATTTCTACGTTTCTACGACGTTTTACTGGACAAATCAAAGAAGCGTGAAAAATCCCGTCTTTTCAGCAGGCTGTGTTTGAATAGTTGAAACGTGCCGTCGCCTCGCTAACATACTCAAGTACAGCCTTAAAAACGGGAATCACTTTGACACGAATTTCATGAAAAATGCAGCCGCAGTGTGAGGGAACGACGACGGCGGCGGCGCCTCTATTTTGGACAGGAGCGTATATAGATTTCTTTAAACGACCTCTCGTAGAGACGCGACCTCTTTACCGGGCGTGGAACCGACTCGCGGAGTCGATTATTTGACTTTCGAGGGCTTCTCGAGCGAGTTATTTTCCTCCTCGCTCGTCGAATGCGCGCGGGTAAATAAATCAGTGGCGATAAGTGGTCGTCGCCGCTAAGCGCCGATCCAGGCTGGCTCTCGACATTAGGTCGAGTTTTTAACGGGCAACTATCATTAAAGCGTCAGAGCGGCTTGATCGATGGATAGGATAATTGTTAAGGATGCACAGAGCGCCCCGAGTTAATCACTCTTCTTCTTACCGATCAACTCGCTGAATAGTTTGGAGTTCATTTCCTCCTTGACGCAAACGTCGAGACGGCGAAGTCATTTTTTAACTACCAACGCTTCACAATTTGTAAGTTCTTGCTAATCAAGTCTCAGGGGTGACGATCAATCTCGATCATGCGCCCGCGACCCGAAATTTTACTTGATCGAAACTTCGGTTCGGTCATCGCCCGATCAATACGTTATGACATTTTTGCCGTTTCTCTCTTGTGTGAAAAAAAAAAAAATAGAAAAGCGCAAGAAAAAAGAGCAAGATGAGGAGAAGTCCCTGAGGACATCCAGTTTATCGTAAGGGAAAAGACGGTGTGACATTCTATCATTTTTTCGCCCCATCGGGAAACATTGTTTTCTGATTAGCCCACGAACTCGTGAATAAAACTCGTGTACCTCGCCCGTTTGAAAAGTAATCAACTTTTGATTCTTGATTAAATTGTCTAAAGACACTGGACGATCGAATCGAGAAGGACAATCGGCGTAGAAGCCGATTCTCCGCAAATTGATTGCGCGACCTACGAGCGGAGGAGCGAAGAGACCGCGACGCTTCCGCGGCGAGTCGAGTCGAGTCGAGTCGAGTCGAGTCGAGTCGAGTCGAGTCAAGTCGAGTCGAGTCGAGTCGAGTCGATTCGCGGTGTCGAAAGCCCGAGGAATCGGATTGGCTCACCTACTGGGGATCCCGCCAATCGTCGTGGATCCCCAAGACCTGGTCTCCAGCGGGAAAAATCTTTAAGGTCGCTCCGCAAGAACAGTTAGTCGATCTGGAAAGCCGTTATACCTCCCAATACCACTCGGCGAGCCTTCGTGCTCGCTTCGGGGAACTTTCCTCAGATGACCTTCGGCTCGCCGCGTGCGAACCAGTCGGCGACTAGGCGCGCAAAATTCCATATTGCTACCACTCAAATTTTCTCATACCTACGTGCTGGGAATGTTCAGTTATGTCTGGCGGCCATCCGAGAAGGTGGCCACCGCCCGACGAAAGCGGCAAGCGCGAAAGAAGAGGCGACAACCCGGGGATTTGCGACAAGCAGTGAGTGAAGCACACTCGAATGAAAGAAAACAAAAAAGACAAAGTTTCGTTTCGAGAGAAGTTACTTTCGAGAGGGTAACAACAAATTGCCAATCTCTTTAAATGTCGGACACGTAGCCGCGTAGGGCTTCCTCCCGACGACGTGATTTATTTCCTTCGCCGGCATTCTTTCGCCGTAATTCTCCCGTATATTTCCGTATAAACGGCGGGACGAATCAACTAAACGCCACGAGACGTTTCTATCTATTTTACATTATTGGAATTCGGCAAGGTAGGAAGAACGGTAATGATAGCGTCGCGCCTCGGTCGTTAAGAGTCTTCCTTGTTCGCCGGCGAGCGCACCAGACGAGTCGTCACTAGGAAGCCGTGGGAGTCATTGATCCTCCGTCCGCGAAGGACAACGGGAAGCGAATCGCCGGGTCGAGAGATTCAGATCCGCGATCCTGCTCGATGCGCGTGCAAGAAACTGGGTATCGCGGGAGAGGCGAGATGCAGATAAACTCCTCGTCTGTTCTTTTCTCTCCTGCGCTTTTTTTATTTTTGTTTCCGCGCGGGAGGCAAAGAGAGAGAGAGAGAGAGAGAGAGGGAGGGAGGGAGGGAGGGGGGAGAAAAAAGTGGAGGAAGGTGAGAGAATCCGTCGACCTTACTCGCTCGATGCGACCTTCGAATTCCGCCAACGTCAGCGGCGACCCTTTTCCTCTCGATATCTCCGTTAGAGTATCGAAAGGATACGAGCGTTATATAAACCTCGCACACGCGCGGGAAATCGTATTTTAACTGGTTACTTTTGTACTGAAAGTTCGCACGCGGGCTGCTCGCGACTGGACTGTCGCGGTAAAATTATGGCCAGGCTGGATGAAATATCTTAGCGCGATGATTAGATCGCAACCATTATGGTACGGTAACCGCTTTGGGTAATTAATCGGCTTAATAAACGTGAAAATACGAGAAAGTATACCGAAATGATGTGATATATGGCGGAATATAAATAGACGTAACAGGTTCTGTTTTCGCATCGGCGGCTATCGCGGGCTGACATTTGGAAATATTTCACTTTTCGCGGTGTGACATAACTCTGATAACATTGATAAACGATAACTTGGATAACTCTTGATAAATGTGGCGATACGAAATATTTTGTTTTCACTCTGTAAACTCTCTTGACGTTGCGCAACACGATCGCGCGCGCGCGCCGCCGCCGCGTTTGAAAATATTCTCGCATATTTTCTGCTATTTTTTCTCCCCAATTCTCCCGTTTCGCGTTTCGTGTCTATTACGGAAAAAAATATGTCAGCCGTTTGACAACCGCGTCGCGGAAAGCGGTGCGCGAAAAATTACGCTTACATTGTCATACGTCACCGCGGGCTCACGATTCGTCAATTAAGCCCTCGGCCGCGACGGCGCGCTCCGAGTATTCGACGCTTTTAATCGCCGATTGCAAAAACACTCGCCGATAACGGCGGCGCCGCTGTATGCAGCGATTCTCGCCCACTGCGCTTCTCCTTCCAGTTCTTCTCCGAGTATCGGCTCGCTTGCTTGTTTGCTTGCGTACGACTGGCACGCGTAAAAATTTCTTTCCTGTGTTTGTCCCAATGCGGGTTGAAGACCCGGACACCTTCAAACGTCCGCGCGAGTATCGTAGGAATTTGCGCGTCTCACCCATCGCCGTCACACACACACACACACACACATCGGCGTTTTCCCGCTTCCGCCGACCGTACGATTAAGTTTGCAGATCCGACTCGTGCGAGTTTGCTCAATTTCGCTAAATTACTGTAGGATCGAAAGAGTCCCACGGGGTTCCTACACGGGATGTCCCTACAGCGCAAGCGAGCCGGGGAATCGACTTTAAAACGTTCTCGACCATTCCCAACTCGCCTCGTTCCTCTCGCCTCGAGTGTCGAAAAAAAAAATCTAAAAAATTTCTTATCGCGTCAATCGAATTGTTTAGTCCTCTCGATACGGCGGACCACGGCTGGCCGCGTACAGTGGTCGAGAGTGACAGTGTCGCGGGAGCGTTCACGTGCCACATTTTCTGATGAGAAGCAATAGTATATCGACAAAAACTGAACTCCCGGCAAAAAAGAATTGCGCGCGGGTAGGCCACTGGGAATATCCATCATCGCGGAATAGATTCTCTCGGTGCGACCGCATTTTTTATCGAAACTTTACGAGCAACTCCGCCGCGCGACCAAACGCGCCGGGGAAATCCGATAAAACTAATCTGATGACACACATTCGGATTAATACTCTTAACACGTCCGAGCCTTGGTACCGTCCATGCATACGAGTTGAGCACTAAGTCAAAGTCCACTTGTACTCCAGCAGGTGGGTAAGAGGGCTCTCCAAGATACCGCGGATCTAGCGACGCGCTCCAAAGTAGATACAGACGATCGTGTTCCGGCGCGGCGCGGCGCGGCGCGAGTGGGTGGATGGAGACCCTCTAATCAGAGAAAGAGACGGACGGAAAGAGACAGAGAGAGAGAGGGAGAGAGAGAGAGAGAGAGAGAGTCAGGTAACTCGTGCCCTCCTGACGAAATATGATAGACTACCGCTTGAGCTGCCAAGGCCGCGTCGCGCGGCTTCTGATATGAAATTCCAAATTGGCCGCCGAAGTAAAGCAATTAGTAAGAGACTCAAATTGCCGAGCGGAGGGTCCCCGATCTCGCGAGAGTATAGACACTGACATCTACACACGGCCCCGACGGCGACGCGGCCAGTAAGCAAAGTACCTGTTACCGAGACGACGTCGAGGCAGGCCGCTGCTCGCCGAGGCGCCTCGAAGGAAGACTCGAGAGAGCGGGCGTGGGAAGCTGCGTCGGCGTTACGTTACGTGGACAATTGGCCCTAACGCGCTAGACGCCGAGCCAATTAAGAGAGGAGGCCTCTCTTCGTCGATGACGTCACGCGGCAACGATCGAGGATGCCGGGTCGTCTCTCTCTCTCTCTCGCGGATACGCGAAACGATCCTTTCACTTTCCTCGGTGGGTATCGCGAGCGCCGCGATACCGCGGTCGATAGGGACCTTACAACGACGCGGTGCGTCGTCCTTCGCAGGAAATTTCAACGGGCGACGATGACGCGTCGGCGATACGCGCTGACGCGGCCTCAGCGGCGGCGGCGCGCCGCTCGATTATAACGGAGAATTTCTCGGACGAGCTTTCGATCGCGCGCGCGCGGACGAGAGAGAGAGAGAGAGAGAGAGAGAGAGAGAGAGAGAGAGAAGTCGCGGGAGGTGTTTCGTTTAGCTCTCGTCCGCGTGCGAGAGGTGAGAGAGAGAGAGAGAGAGAGAGAGAGAGAGAGAGAGAGAGGGAGAGAGAGAGAGAGTACCTCTGTCGATTGTTCCGTTGGAACTTTAATAATCACCAGCCAGTACCTTTGTCATATCGTCTTTTCAATTTTTCCCTCCCTCTCCGTCATTGCTCCCCTCTCATGGTAATTATGCCAAAGCATTCCACCGTCTGCGCGAAATTGCTACTTACAAATGAAAGATATGTACTTAGAGGCGCACGGACGCGGGGGATGCGCAACTACTCGCTATACTGCTGGGTGGGATAATTTTTATGCTTTCGTGACCCCTACGCCTCGTTATATATTGATGCGCTACACATGCGCGCACGGTGGATATACAATGAATTAAAGGCGAATAATTTCCCACCGGAGGAAGAGGAAGAGACTCTCCGCGCTGCGCCGCGCGAACAAAAGCGTCTCGCGTGCGGAAGGGCGGAAGGGCGGAAGGGCGGAGGGGCGAGGAGGAGTAGGAGGAGGAGGGGGAGGGGGAGGGGGGAGGGAAGGAGAAGGGAGCGAGCGAGCAGGGGAGCGCGCGCGAGGAGATAAAATTCTACGTACAAAAATGGAGAAAAAGTCCTCTAGGGAATTCCAGCGAGTTCCTTCCTGGTAGCCAGCCGTCACTTCCCTGGCCCTCGTTTCTTCCTGTAACGAGGAGAGGAGAGGACGAGAGGAGAGAGAGGACAAGATGGAAGGGGAGGGCCGGGCTCGCCTCGTGGGCGACTCGTGCGTTCCTAAACTGCATTCCAGCCTGCGTTGCCACGTCTCGTTTCACACACGTGTACACGCGTGTGCACACGCGCGCACGCACACACACACACACACACACACACAAGCGTGTAACACGCGTGACACGCACGCACGCACGCACGCACACATGGTCGCTCGACCAGGAGCGACTTTTGGGTGGGGGTGCAGCATCGAGCTCGACTCCTCGTAAATATTCCGGCCAATATACCCTTCTCCCCCCTCTTCTTTCTTCCTCCTTTTCCTCCTCCTCCTACTTCTCCTCCTTCACCAGCGTCTCCTCCACCTCTTTCTTTGCCTCTCTTGTTCCGCCCTCCTACGTCCTGCTCCTCTCCTTCCGACCGCCGCCGTCTTCTTTCTTTTTCGCGTCGTCACGTCCGCGAAACTGCGCCGCGAGCCGAGCCAATTTCGCATCGCCGCCCGTCGAGTGAATTCTGGAACGCTTTTGAGCGGAAAAATTTGGAGCGCGCGCGCGCGCGCGCGCGGCGAGAACGTCTGCCAGAACGCGCCTTCGGACACTTTTGCGAAAAACCGCACGCCGTCACGTCGCGTCGCGTCGCGCCGCGCCGCGCAGCGCGGATCTTGCGATGCGACGGATTTTCCGCGCGCGTGTCTTTTTTCCTCTCTTATTCATCGCTTTTACCGCTCGGCAAGAGGTCACGGTGGACGGTAGTAGCGACACGCGGCGAATCACGCGGAATACGGGGATCTCTGCTTGGCGTTTTTTTTCCTGCTCGCAAAGAGGTGAAGGCTGCGCGAGAGAGAGGAAGTTACTTTCTTTCGTGGGAAAGACGGGGTGACCGATAATCTCTCCTCCCCCTCCTCTTATAGCGTAGTTCATATTTATTGCGCTGTAACGTTGTCAGAGAAGAGTGGGTGAGCCACATTCTTGTGTATATATATACACGCCACTTTTTTGTAAAATATCAATTTTTTATCACGGGGGTTTAATAATGAACATTTATTGTGATATTTTCAGTGTGATATAAACACACACACGCGCGTAATGATTCTTTTTAAGCAACTGAAGAAGATGAGAAAGGAAAGCACGAAAATATGACTGATATCGTTGGAAACAATTTGACAGAGAGGGCTCACATGTCTCTCCTCAAAATCGAATCACCGTATATAGCGGTTAATACCTTTCGCTGTCGCGGGCGCATTTTGGAAGTCGATCGAATGGAATTTTAATCGCAACGGTTTTATCTGACCGAGACGGCGCTGAATTAGTAATATTTCCATAAGATTTGCATATGCATCGCACGGGAAAGAGATCGATGCCGAAAGGAAAGCAAAATAAGCTCGGGGACCGGCGGTAAATAAAAGGCTCTCTCTCCTCCTTCGCGAGTCAATTGCGATACTTGGTCGTGCCGCAGATTCGATATATCGAAAGCAAATATCTCTTGTTTCTCAGCTCGACGTTCGTCCGTTTATTTACTCCTCTCCGCGCGTCTTGACGTATCGGGCGTACAGATGCGAGTCTCTCAAAAGCGCGACAGCGATAGACAATTTCAATTTTTGCAGCAGCACGGATGCATGTTTTCCCTTTTCAATTATATAGAGACCGCGTTACATACATATATATATATATATGCATAAACTTGAATACTTATAAAAAATATTTAACTTTAATATCACTAAAATCACAATATTAAGAGGTATAGATATGTAACATAATGTTACCAAGTTTAATTAATATAATTATCCAAGATAATTGTAAAAGATATTCGAGTTTTAAAGTAAATAGATCCGTAGATGAAAGATCCCTACAATTCACGCAAATATCTAAGATAATTATAAAGAATATTCCAGATCTCTAAAGTATGTCGATTTCGACGTCGATCCGTCGATCGAATCAAAAGAGAGAGAGAGAGAGAGAGAGAGAGAGAGAGAGAGAGAGAGAGAGCCGCGGCAATCGTCTCTCGTTTTGCGAACGCGAGAGCAATCAACACGCTCATAAGGGGCGGCATTCTACGCTCCCAAGGACACGTCTAATAATAATAATTACAAATGCATCCACGTCGCTCGCGCGCGCGCGTGACGATGACGAACCCGCCGTGCGAATTATTTATTATCCGGCACCTCACGAGGAGATTCACGCAGGGACACGGGGCGGCTGGTGCGCCGCGAACATGGTACGTGTTCAAAGGTGCTCGGTAGCGCAACCACGGCGGCCACGAGAGAGAAAGAGACAGAGAGACAGAGAGAGAGAGAGAGAGAGAGAGAGAGAGAGAGAGTGAGTGAGAGAGAGAGAGAGAGTGAGACGGCTGTCGGACGGATTCGTGAAAGAGGACGGAGGGCCGAGGTAGGAGAGTGGTAGGCGTCCAAAGTTCCTCCTCGGACGAGCGGATAGCCGATCGGATAATTTCAGCCTGTGGCGCGTCGATGATGCTTCGAGGAGGATCGAGGTGGGTTTCGTGGCGGAAGAATTACGGATGGATGGCCGGAGGTCAGAGCGAGTCGCTCGGTCATCGCGCGCGCGCGCGCGCGCGCGCGTTCGCGCGAGAGAGCCGTCGAGGATATTACTCGGAGAGTTCGTTACACACGAGCTGGCCCCCGGGGCAAAATTATGCCG
Organism: Harpegnathos saltator; assembly: GCF_003227715.2. Classification (NCBI taxonomy): domain Eukaryota; kingdom Metazoa; phylum Arthropoda; class Insecta; order Hymenoptera; family Formicidae; genus Harpegnathos; species Harpegnathos saltator. Next base: position 926,947 of record NW_020230161.1, on the reverse strand, counting down.
GAAGAAGACGGAATCTGCCTTTTTTCCTGTCTCTTATGACCACGAACACAAGCACCGATGATTGCGTTTCGTTGCGCGCGCGCGCGCGCGCGCGGGAAGAAGAGGACGACAGCAACCTCGAAAAGCCCTCCCACCTCGCGAAGAAACTCGCGAATCGGGTCTTGATTAAAATATGGACACGTGTTGCGCGCGCGGGACCGAGCGCGAGGGGAGAAAAGAAAAAAAAACACACACACACACACACACACGGTGAATGTTGTTTACTGTTTAAGCGGCGATTGTCGTTCGACGACGTTCGTCCTTTCGTTTCCTGCGTTCACGCGCGCAGGATCGTCGCGGGGATTTCTTTTCGCTCCGCACACGACTTTACTCCATCTCTTTTTTTTGCCGCATCTCCGCATTTCATTAACAAGGCCACGCGCATGTCCGACTGTTGCAATAAGATATTCCGCGCGGAGCGTGGCGTGGCGGCGAGAAGAGAGAACAAGGAGTGGAATTTTCCGCGCGCTGCGGAAGTGCCGCGGCGCGACGATTGTTATGCGCGCCGAACGGTGTCGAATTCCTGAAATTTCATTGGTACACCGGCGCGTGCGTGTGTCAAAATACCTCTTCCGCGGATGCGCGCGGCGCAAAGTTCGAGAGGACTCTTTCCTCATCTACTTTCTCGTTCGTCTCGCGCGCGAACTCGTCTCGTCGAAGCAGCGACATTGCCACAAGCGCGCTTCTTATCGCGCAAGGAGAAACAGAGTCACGCGGTAAAGGCCAGGTCACACGTACGCGTCGCGGCGAAATCGACTCCCCCATCGCCGCACGCGTAATTAATTATTAATATTCTTCCTGTGTCAATCGGTCGATTATTAAATATTTATTGTTTCTGCACGTACCAATGTGTTAATGTGTGTTAATGATCGGTAGCCGGCGCAACGAATCGGGCACATGAATAGATATGGTGGAAAATTCTGCGTGTATCCCTGCGTTTCTTGCCACTAACGTCGTCGCGTGTTTTTTTCCACGTCTCTCGCTCTCTCTCTCTCATTTTATTTTTTTCTTTTCTTTGCTTTTCGATCCACGATGACGATCGCGCTCGTGCCGAGCGCATTGATTGAGACTTGGCGCTCTGCGGCTCGTTCCACCATCTCGTGTCTCCATCTGTCTGTGAGCGAGACGACTGGCAGGCGAGTCACAATTGAGCCCGAGTATCGAAATAGACATGACAATAGCCTTATTGTGTGTGAGTGAGTGCGCGCGCGCTTGCGTTATCGCGCTCGCGTGGAAGAAGCATTAGGCGGCGACTTTTGGCCGGCCGCTTGCCATTTTTACGCTCGCCACTCGCGAGCGCGCGATAAACCGATAATGCGCGTTTCACAATAGCCTGCGAGCTGGCGGAATTGGAATTGAAACGGCCGCTTGAAATTCAAGTAGTTAAATACGGAACGAGCTGTGTATCAACGGCGCGCTTCGCCCCTCCTCTCTGTCGCCCCCGTCGCTCTGTGCTCCTCGCTCCGCTGTCTCTGTCTCTCTCGCGGAGCTGCTTCGGCAAACAGATAAACTCGCGCGATCAACAAGCGCTCGTTAAAGCCCGGGCATCCGCGCGGGGAATGCGCGAACCATCGGAGGGATACCTATTATTTAATTACATGATAATCGCAGTGGCAATAAGAAAAATAACGATGACCCCAGATAGCGGCGATTAAACGGCGCTTAATAGCGATCTCGCGCGGCGCGGCGCAACGATAGATACGGATAATGGAGTTCGTTGAAGTCCGCGAGATATCCGTGGTTGGAAATGCTACGGATAAATCCCGCGCGCGGAGGATCCTCTGCCATTAGAACGGGCAGTCGCGCGCGGCAACAATAGCAACAGCAACAGCAACAATGCGCAAAGAGATAACGTCGATCGACGCCGCGCGAGATAACAACAACGGATCCGCGCCGATCCGATGCCGCTCACGTGGCCGGCCGGCGCCGATTTGCATAACGCTCGCACTCGTTTCCGCGTCCGCGCATCTGACGGCTAATCAATCGCGCGCGCGCGCGCGCGCGCGGGACAATGCATCATCGTCTTGCCGCAAAAAGACGCGCGCGTCCTCGCTCGGTCTTCGTCGAGCGAGTCGCCGGCGCGCGCGTTCGTCACGACGAGAAAAGCCGCGCGCGCTCACGTTGTTGCTCCCGAGAGATTGCCGCGAGAGATCTCGGTCGCGCGTTTATGATCTCACCGCTGTCGCGCGCGCGCTTCCTCAACGCGCAGTTTCACACCGGATTCTTCTCCCCGTTCTCGCGTTCCTGCGGCAAGACTAATCGTCCGCGTCCCACACTCGTGCACGTAGTCTGCGACGCATCGACGTGCGTGCGTGCGTGCGTGCGTGCGTGCGTGTCGCGCTGCGCTCGACCCGCGCGCAGCGACACTTGTTCGCGCGATCTCGCGAAACAGCGAGTCTTCTCGATCTCGCGGAACACTCGCGGGGCACGCGGATCGTGACGCACGGAGGAGGAGCGGCCGCGCGATGTCGCGCGACAACACAAAAAGTCTCGTCGACGAGCGCGCGCGCGCGCGCTTCGCGACGCTCGTGTCAGCCTCGCGCCGATAGAAAGCAGATATACGACGACGACGACGACGACGTCGTCTCCTTGTTCGTCGCGTCATTGCGTATCGCGGTCTCACGTAATCGCTCGAGGAGTTCTCCGAACAGGCAACCTAGGCTTCGCGAAGGAGCGATAATTATCGGGAGGAAGTATTCCCCCCTCCATCCCCCGCCCCGATTGTTCGAGGTCGCCGATCGATCGGAGGAAGTCGCGAGCGCTCACAGTTTCGAGAGCTTTTCTCCGCGAGTTCGACTCACAGTTTCTCTCTGGCCGGTCGGTCGTCGATCCGCTCTCAAGTTGTTCGGCGCAAAGGCGACGCAGGAGGCGCGCGGGGGTGGTTCGCCGCTTGCGGTTTCGGGATGCACCGCGAGCCGCGGTCGGTCCCGACACTGTCGCGCGGCCAGCAGCGCGATCGCACCCGCCGGCGACCGTTTATTTTGGATCTCCCGCGAGTTCGATGACCGACGAGACCACGGAGCAGCGACGACCGCGAAGAAAGGTTGCTCCCGTGTGCACGCGCTCGCTCGCGTATAACCGCGTACAAGCGCGACGACTGGCATTCGTAATTGTCGTCCGGCCGACCGTGTGCCGCCGCGGGTCCTCTTCGGCGCGGTCGAGCGTGAGGAGAGGCGCGAGGACAAAATTTCGCGAGTCCTAGCGGGACAGCGATACGCGCCACGGCGAGATCTGGACGAGGCGTTGATCCTGTACGCGCGTAACTTGTGAAATATATGTATTTTATACACCACGCATATGTGTGTGCATGTGTATTTATAATATGATATATATATATATATATATATTTTTTTTTTTTTCTTAGTATATACGTATGTATATATAAATGTAATAGATATAAATATGTGCACGCGAATATGCATCTTTGTATATTTATATACATTTCTTCTTTTTGTATTTATTGTATAATATAACGCAAGAGGCAGAAGGACACAACGTATCGGCGGAATCGAATCTGGGACCTTTCTTGTCGGGAAGCTGCACTAAACTAAGCTACTCAGAGATCTCATAGCTGAGATGATATCGGGTTGTTCGATAAGTTCGTAGGGACTTTCGCTACGACTTCAAGGCTGCCGCTTTTGTAGTCATAATTTTGTTCGATACCGTATTGACCATTTTTACGACGACGGGGTCATTGAATAAAGAAACGAAGAAGGTAATATTATACCTGACTATGGCCTCTCATTGGCTTGGACTTTTTCGTAAAACTCCTTAACGAGTTTCACTCCTAACTCCTTCTACAGTAATATCGATCATTCTTTCCCGCGACGTCGCTTGTATTTTTTTTCCCCGCGTTTTACTCCAGATACGTTTCGCTCGGAAAATCTACTCGACTTCTGCTTTTTACGCGGGATTTCGCCTTCAACACACTACGATCGCAGGCTTTCGGCGTGCGCTTTCGGAGGGAAAGGCGAACGGCAAAGGCGGGGTCGACGGAGGAGGGTTCAACATTTTCGGCGAAATCTCGAAACGAGATCTGCCCCGGTCGCGCAGCCACCGGCTCGCTTCAGAGACGGTAATCATGAGCGATGATTTGAATGACCGTGTAATTCGACGCCGCGGCACAACAGGCGCGCGTTTGTTCAGGTTTGTCCGAGGAGGATCCTGCAGCTGCAACTGCGAAATTCAAGAACAGGCGACAGCGACACCACCACCACCACACCGTCATCAGCGACCACGGCCGACGTCGTCGTCGCCGAGGGGGGTTGCGGGAGGAGCACAGGTCGTGGTGGCGGTGCTGATGAAGTCTGACGAGGTCTGAGGGAACGGTGAGGGTGCGGGGTCTTAAGAGGCACGCGCACTTGCGAGCGATCCAACCGTTGGAAGCGAGACTAACGGTGGAGGAACAAGAGTGGAGGAGAAAGAGCAGATGCCTCTGTTATTGCAGGTTTCGCCTTTCGTAACGCTACACCCGCTTCGCCCGCGAGAACCCCGCCAACCTTTCGGCATCTATCCCCGCCCCCTCTCCCGCCCCGTCCAATGTATCGCCGCTGCTCACGGTGCGGCATTTTAATTCCCTCCCTTCGGAACTGACCTAGTGCCGGACAAATAGGGAAGAATAGTCGAAGAAACGCCAAATGGATTCCTCATTCTCTCCGAGACTTCTACGCTCTTCTTATTTCCACGCGGCTTCCACTTTCAACGCTCTCGTCATCCGCCAGTCGATACGCGGGGCGAAAAGAAAAGGGGTCGTTCTGCCCGAACGAGCTCTCCGATTTTGGAACTTTCTCCGGCAGATTATCCGCAAACTTTACTACAACTTTACGTAACTTCATCGATGAGATCGCTTGATCGTATCTCGGATAATTAAATCGCGCTAAATCAGTGACGTTTGACCTTTTCGCGCGGAGGTGTCTGGTATGATCGAGTCCGTCGAATAACGACCGACAGGACACGAGTTCCAGTTTGCTCTTCTGTCTTTCTCTCGTCAGCATTACGTGTCAATATTTTTGCCAGACAAGACAATATTTTATCCAGTAGCAGTATAATAATATCCAGACGAGATCTAGACGAAAACTTATCGCCCTCGCCCCGCTCGTCTCATGAGAAACGAGCAGACACGATATTCTATCGTGAACCCAAACGGACCCGCGATAGTAGCCGTCGCATTTAACGCTAAAAACGCTTTCGACCGATCACAGCCTTAAGATTGCCGGTATCTGTTAATAGATCTATCTCTCAGGTATCTTTCCACGTCGCAATAGTTCCGGTGTAGCAAGACCGGTGTAACCCGCCCTGGTGGGACCAGTTTCCCGTTCGTAATCTGCGGCTTGTAAGCGCAGCGGTGGCTCTGAATGAAACGACAAGACGTCGTGCGTTATATCCGACAAAAAAAGGGATTAGGTAAAGAAGAAGGAAGAGAGTCGGGGAGGAAGAGACGAGAACGCAGCAAGGTACCGGAATTTCATGGGCATTCAATATGATCGATGGAAGATCGGCCTTTGATCTTCCGGTACGCACCGGCCGCCTACGCTGCCTATTTTCATTGTACCTGTGTGTATCTTCATCTTTATCCAAGGTGGCAGTTCCTTTCTTCTACGGATCCCGAACGAATATACCCGCGTCACCCGACCTCTCCACCGAGCCTATCTCGGGATCTAAAATCTAAAAGGCTGGGAAATACGTGCTGTGTGATGTATACCAAGAATCCGATTTCTGCGGCTTAATGCCTTTCGCGGCGTCTTGCTTTTTGGTCGAATGTCCAAGAAAGATGATTATGTAGACGAAAAAGAAGATATGTGTGTGTGTGTGTGAGAGAGAGAGAGAAAGAGATTAGATGTGTGTATGCTGGATGAAAAAATTTATCTAAAATTAATTTACAAAGTAAATTATTATAGACGTTTACAAAATTTCTTGTTCAATTTGCGTTTTCTCTTCCCTTCGTCCAACTTTTTATTGTCGATTATGAATATCATAGATGGATGAACTTTTTAACAGAAGATATGACTGGCGATTTCATAAAAGGAAACACCGGCAGCATAAAATATAATTTGGATTGACAAAGAGTTTTCTCCAAAAAATCGTTCCTGCTTTTGTTCGACCTTTGCGAGAAATTTTAATGCAAAATTTTGCCGAAAATAGGCCTTCTGTAGAATCGCCGCTTGTTCTGTCACGTTTAAGGTACCGACGCACCCTATAGATCCTTGAAACACGTTCATTCACCTTTCAGAGTATAAGGCCCTTGGAAGGGTCGTCCGCAGTTTCAGGTCGCAGAAAAACGATGCAAGAAGAAAAACGAAGATGAAGAGGAAGTGAAGAAGAAGAAGGCACAGAGAGAGCAGAATTCTAACATAACAAGCGGAACGAATGACATATGTCGAAACTAAGTTTAAAACACGAAACTATATTTCCAAGCGGCCCTAAGCGGCTCTCTCTCCCTCTCCCGCTATCTTTCTAGGATGAACCTGTACGCGGATGAGCCGAATTTTGAATTTTTAGGGCCATTTTCACATGACGATATTTTACTCGCAAATTGTTTCATCTTTAGCCACGTCATACTGTTTATTACTGAGACACATATTTGGTCACACTTGTGCCGTCGCGCAAGTCTGAATTGTAATCCGGTCTCTGTGATTGCAACCGCGACCGCGCAGCGACAGTAATATCGGACCTGTTTCGTACGATGTCCTAGACATGGGATTCGCTACTTTGTATGCTATTTTCCCTCGAGAGAAATCCTTCGCCCCAGTCTATATTATATCCTATAACTGAGGCTATGTTCGTGTTTTTCTAAAAGTCACTAGTCGCATCTTCCTTCACAAAGCTTATCCTCTATACAGATTCATCTATCACATTCCAACACGTTCCACGACGAAGTATCAAACGAAGGGCAGAGCAAATGCCTAATCGAACAAGATTTTGTAAAACTCCATCTTCTGAACAAACATAATTTAGTTTTTAAATTAATTTCAAATCAATTTCTATATCTAACAGACATATTTTTTATCTCAATCGCCATGATCGCAATTCCTCCTCCTCTCCATCTCTCTTTCCCTTCCTCTCTATCTGTCTCTCTTCTCTCTCTCTCTCTCTCTCTCTCTCTCTCTCTCTCTCTCTCTCTCTCTCTCTTGATTCGTTGCTCGTTTATCTTCGCGAGGCGCAAGTTCGCGTCGTCGCGCGACTCGAAACGCATGCACCAAACATCCCGTCCGCGTCGATCCACAACGGCGGCGCCGTCGCTGGCGCATCCAGCTCTCGTCCTTGTTTTTCGCCGGCAACATCCGCGGAATTGACGTCTTCGAGGTTAAGGCAGGCCGATAAGACCATGAAAAATGGAAAAACCTGTTCCTCTTCCTGTGTCGAGGATGAGACGGCGATCATTACATGCTCGAACGCACACAGGGAGTCTTGAACGCGGATACCCACCTCCGTTCAGGTATCTCGAGTACCCGCGGACGAAGGATACAGGCGGAATCTTGATGCGTCCGGAAGCGTGTACCGGATTCGTTTTATTCTCGTATACGCGCTTTTTGCGCCTTTTGCGCTACGCGGTTGGTCGAGCCAACCGAACCGACAATCGGCCGCGACGAATGGACGGGTGAAGGACGGGGAGGGACGAAGGAAAGGTAATTTTCTGCAGTTTTCCGAAGGTGTTAGATAAGTGAGGATAAGAAAAGTGCGCGCAGCTGATGTATACCTCGCTCGCTCTCGCGGTTGCTGTTTCCCCTCCCCCTCCCCCCCTCTCTCTCTCTCTCTCTCTCTGTCTCTGTCTCACCTGACAGCGATAAATTATAATACACGGCGCAAAACAGCGGCGCAACTAGTCAAACGTTCCGCCGAATGCACCAACGAAGTTGAACGATGTGAACTTCCAGTCCCGGCAGACTCGCACGACACACGTTCAAGTGAAAATGACAAACAATTAATAGACGAATAATATAGTAATATGTCCGTAGCGCTGTGCGCGGCTAGACTTCGATAAGCACGAGCGTGATTAATTCGGTCTCATGATTTAATCAAACATGACTAAACGTCGCGCTAGGTTGAGCGAGCGCTTTCGCCGTTATTTCAATCGTCGTACTCTCGACTACGATAGAAATAACGGGCTTCTCTCCCCTTCCTCTCCCCTTCCTTTCACGATAAAAAGCAAACATGCATCCGGGATGAGCCGGATGCGCGGAGGAGAAGAGCGCTGCCGAGCGTCCGTCTTGCGTCGAACTCGCCGGGTCATCCCGTAACAATCGCGCGAGAGTCTTCTCCTCTTTCCTCCCCGTCCCTCCGACAAATTTGCCGCTCTCCGGCGTCCGTAAGCGCGCGCGCGCGCGCGCGAGCGCGGCAGGAAGAGCGCATCAGATAAAACGGAACGCGGAATCCGCACGGCCGACGCTAATCTCGCGCTGGCCTAAACGCCGGGGATAAATTGAGCGTTCGCGGCGGATAATGATAAAACCGCGCGCGAGACACATCCGCGCGCACTTTCCCGGCTACGATATAATGATCGCCGGTCGGCGGGCGCGATTACGCGGCATTAAGCCACCGTTTCCAGTTCGCGGCAATTATTTATAGCCCCGCATCCCTCGCCGGCTTATCTGCATATCGTAAAATGCCGCCGCGAGCCGCGACCAGACGCGAAACCCGGACCGGACGGGTTTCGCAAAACGAACGACCGGACGCTGAAATCCGCCGACCGGCAGGCTGGCACGTGTAAATGCGAAGAAAAAAAGAAAAATATATATATATATATATGTATATATTTATCGGCGCGAAGAGAGAGAGAGAGAGAGAGAGAGAGAGAGAGAGCGCGACGAAACGCGTTGGTGGAGCAGCCTGTCGTAACTGTGACGAGAGAGAGAGAGAGAGAGAGAGAGAGCGACTCGCGCGAGGAAAAAATAGCGCGTTGAATGATAATTTTATGAACACCGCAACGCGAACCGCCGCGGAACTCATATCAACCTGTTAATGGAGCTCCGTGAATCAAACGAGGCGCGTTCGCGAGCTCGCCGTGGCGAAAAAACGCGACGCGACCGTGGACGTGTGCGACTGCACACGCGCGCGGCCAACTAAATTCGTCCTTCCTCACGACTCATGGACATCTCTCGGTGTCCCGAAAATCATTTCAATGCCCAACACCTCGAGCGGAATCAGCGGAGAGGTGGAGCGGAAGGGGAGGACACGGGAAGAAGGTTGCCGGCGTACAAAGTTTGTAATCGCAGTAGGTTACGCGCACACACACACACACACACGCGCGCGCGCGCGGCCTTCCCCGTCGTTGTGGTGATAATGACGAAAATTATCTGAGCGAGTCCGACTTTGACGGGTCGATTCTCGCGGAAGTGTCATTCTTCGCGAGCGGCTCGCCGGCGTGGCCGTTCTGCCAACTTCTGATAGCAGCCGACACGCCGATTAACATCGCGTGTAAATATCGCGCAGTTTTACCGTGACGCTCCATTAATCGCCTCCGCTCAGCTCCGCCGCCGCAGCTGCGGCGTCGTCGGGACGACGAAAGTTCCGTCGGTGACGAGAAGAGGCCGTTAATGAACGGCGCGCGAGCGTTGCAGTGGCGGCGGGAAAATCCCTCCGCGGCTCCGACGGCGACGCGGACTCAAAGTCGGTTTTACCACAGCTCGGCGCGCGAGTTAATAAAACCGTGATAACGACGGCCACGCGTTTACGCGGGGCGGCCGAGCAACGCGATTTAATCAAGCCGCGGCGCGGCGAGAAAAACCACGGGAGATCGTCCGCTCGCTCGGACGGATCCGCTAAGCGGGCAATTTTTCGTCCAATTTATTCGACCTCGTGGGGACTATCTCGAGAGAAATTCAGGTATCTTAATGGGCGCGGGGAGGGCGGCTTTCATAACCTGATTTAATATCAATCTACGGAAGCATCACTTATGCAGATAACGCGTCTCGTCTGTGCGCGCGCGTGACTTTCAGCTCGGTCCTCATTGAGAGGGCCGGCAGAGTGCCGGCGAGAGTGCCGGCGGTTTCGTCGTGTCGCTCGTGCTTTCACACGGCGCGCGCGAAATCGCGAAATGAATTACGTGTCATCTCCGGTGTTACTTCATCGCGGGGCTTCGCGTCCAAACGCGTGGCGCGTTTGGAGCTTCCACGGGGGCGACGCCCGAGCGTCGCTTGGGTGGGCTGCTTGATATTCGAAGTGGGATTTCGAGGTGAGATCGCGCGATACGCTCGCTGTGATGCGGCGGATTTATGAGAGCGGATAATTCGCTTATTGCAATTTCTCTTAAGCTAGGAGACATGTGCGCCTGCTACTACTTCTTCTCCGTATCCGTCGGTAATCAGTGCGACTTACATCTATACACGCACGCACTAAGCAAGTGATAATGACACTCTGCGAGTGTTCAAATTCGACACTCACCGGTTGCGCGCGTTGACAGCTCCGCCGCGCCGGCCGGTGAAACCCGCCGCAGCCGACGAGACTGCCTCGTTTATTAGCGTCTTGCGTGCTTTGCGGGCCCGTTGCTCGTGTCGCGCAACGTTGATTGCACTTCACTTCACTCGCGACCGCGATTAATGTTCATATTACAACGACGTTTGATGAGCGTCTCGACGGCGTTTTATCGCGAGACGGAGAGCGTCGGTCGCGGTGCGATGAAATCTCGCGATGAGACCGGAGCTCGCGTAGTCTTCGGTGACGTCGAATCACGTGGCCAACGGCCCTGCGTCTTCACTTTCAGAGAAACGGGGATTTCGGCCGTTTCGCGCCAATTCGCGGCACGTTGCGGTGTAATGCCGTTTTGCCGCGTAATGCCGTTGCGACATCGACTCGCGCAGCGCGAATCGCGTGCAAACGCTCGAGATAAACAACGCGAGTCGCGAGACTCGCGAGCTGATCGATCGCGATGCGAATGCCTGGCTGCGGAAGGTCGCGCGAATTGCAAATTCGCAGCCGCGGCGGAGGCTGCGGCAGTCGCCGCGCATCTCGCGCAATTCCGCTGCGCGTTGCTCGAGACAATTAACGGGTCGCGCTGAACGAACGCGCCTGCTTCGACCGGAGGAGTCGCGGTACAGCTGAGTGATGTGAAAATGTAAACAGCTTTTGGCAAGTAAACAGTCTGGAAAAAACGTTGCGACGCGTCGTCGCACACGGCGCACGCGGATCGCGTGCAACACGGTGCGACGCGAGAATTGTGTGTGTGTGTGTGTGTGTGTGTGTGAAATCGCGAATTCAAAGCCGTCAACGCGAGCGAAGTAATCGCGCATCTCGCGCGTGCCGGCGCAGTTCAGCTGCGCATTATACACCGCTCGAAACAATCAGGGGATCGCACCGCGTGTCTAATTTTATCCCGTAACGGTATCGCTTGGAACATAAGGAGCAGATAACTGCGGGAAAAAGGCGAATTTCCTGTTCCGCGAGTTTATGACATGTTACCGCGTCGCGGACTCGCTCCTATGCTCGCGAGTATAGATTGCAGTCGCGGTGCAAATCGCGTGTAAAAAGGAATCAACGCGAACGCAGCGAGTTAATACGAACATTTACACGGACATGTTTGTCAACGATCGAGATTAGACGCTGAGATAAGGGTACTCGAGTCACCTTGAATATTCATTTAGACGCGCGTGGCTGGACGCTTGGAAAAGCGATCGATCCCCCCTCCCCGCCCGGGCAGCGTATGTATAGACACAAGTGTAGCAGGAAAATACGTGTAAGCCGCACTGATCCCAACGAGGTTCTATAAAAATACAGCATACTTTGTCACACAGAGATATGTTACTCACCGAATATGTCGGAAGTCAGGATTGGCCACGTTCCGATCGCCAGATCTGTAACAAAAGAGATAATTTTACCGTTAAGGACGAGGCTTTAAGCCGGAGAACGAGGCGCAGACAGAGAAAGATAGACTTTTTGTAATCGTAATCCGACTACAGTATCCTAAATTTTGTTTGTGAGAACGGATGGAGAAACGCGTGAGAAAAGAAGTATATATTCAAAAAACGCACCTTCGAGCCAATCCTGCCCGGCCCGAACCGAATCCTCCGGCATCGGCCATCCTTTGCGCATGTTCGCCGAAGCATTATCCTCCCAGGAGCTGGACAGATTTCTCAGCCGTCATGTGTCACTGAAAAGGCACTGAACCTGGAACAAAATATAACAAAATATATTTCGCAACTAACGGTTTTTCAGGCTATCCCCGGGCAAACTGTCCCCGCAGATTACGGAGATTTTGTGGCTGGCGCGCGGAAACAATGTCCTGCCGAACGAGCGAATTCTCTGCTGGAATATAAGAACGGTACGGAAATTCCGAAACACGGGTCACATCTCGAATTTAGTCAAAATTCCCCAGATTTCTGGTCAGCGTCGGCAAAACTTCTCTTGTCTTCTGGATTTTAGAATTTTCAAGTCGCTCGTATTTCAGCAGAAAATCGGCTCACTCGACCAAACACATCTTCGCCCGCGTTCTTTCGTCAAAGTCCGATAAGATCGAAACGGGCTAATTACCTCGTAAGTTTCACAGCTTGCCGCCGTTAATCATGACGATCGCCACGCGAGTCTCGTAAATTACACACTCCGCGATAGCACTGCGATTCGTTCGAGAAAGTCGGAAATACGTAGCACGCCGCGCACCGCTCACTCCGCCGCGTCCGACTGTTACGACTCCGACCGCGTCGTGTACCGATATTGTATTTTGCGTAGAGAACCGCGCGACTCAAAAGTCGCAAGCTCTCCAGCCGACCAATCACGATATTTCCGATATCGTGCCCGTATTCGCGACTCCTTTGAGACCCGCGACCATTATGACCTCGGCCGCGTCGCGTACCGGTACATATGAGGGTAGTCCCAGAAGTACCTGACCTGACGTATAGATAGCGGTTGTTGTTCGAAAAGAACGACTATGGTAGAAAGTACCAAGCTTATAAAGCTTAAGTTTGAAGTTTGACGACGTTACGTTGTTTAGTATTTGTTTGGCAGCCATCAATAGTGAACGCTCTCGGTGAATTTGTAAACATGGAAAAAATTGATCGTCGTTATGTGATACAATACTTTCATTTGAAAGGCCTCGGTCCAAGCAATATGAAAGCGGAGCTAGATTCTACTCTGGGGGAGTCTGCTCCTTCGTTTACAACAGTAAAATATTGGGTGGCAGAGTTTAAACGAGGCCGTACGAGAGCTGCCAAGACGAACATCGCAGTGGTCGACCAAATGAGAGGTGACCACGCCAGAAATGGTGAAGAAAATCCACAAAATGGTATTGGATGACCGTCGACTGAAAGTGCCTGAGTTAGCAGACATGGTAGGCATTTCAAAAAGTACTGTACATCGCATATTGACTGAGAATTTGGACATGAGAAAGCTGTGCGCAAGATGGGTGCCGCGATTGGAACGAAAACAGCGTCGTGAGGATGTTTCAATCGAGTGTTTGGCGAAGTTTCGCAGCAATAAAGCCGAGTTTTTGCGTCGATTCATAACCATGGATGAAACATGGGTCCATCACTTCACCACACCTGAGACGAAGGAGCAGTCAAAACAATGGACCAAGATGGCTTGATGACTATTTTGAGGAGCTCGACGATTCCCACTATAAACAGGGTATCGAAGCTACTGAACATCGCTGGGAAAAGTGTATTGAGCTCAAAAGAGACTATATAGAGAAATAAAGATATATTTTCCCCCATATTTTTTGTGTTTTCTTTGTTCAGGTCAGGTACTTCCGGGACTACCCTCGTATATATTGTTTTGTCTTGATGGCGCGCCGAGTGTTCTATCCTGAGCTCAAAAAAGCTGTTTTCCCGGCCGATCCGGCAAGAAATCAATTTTGCACGAATGAAAAGGATCTTTCACATGAAGTTTCACCCACTCGAGTCTCTACCGACATTTAACAGCTTCTTATTGTGATACTCCACCTCTCTCCCACTCCCCCGCAGTTGAGTAACTCGCAGGACTAAAGAACATCGGTCGACGAGAGATTGAGGCTTAGGAAGGATCAAGCCAAGAAGGACCAAGTCGGTAAACTTGCGACGTGAACATTCTTCGCCACTTCATCAGCGAGTTGCCGAGACGCGCGAAACGTGTTCGACTCAGCAGCGAGTGCAAAGAGCCAAGCTGCAGCATTAAAGCGTCACGCCACAGTCTTTATATCGCACTCATATACATTAATTTCCTCCCAGGACGCATTCATTCAACACAACTTTGAAGTAGCGCATATCTATGCGATCTCGTCCACAGGCCGTCTTGTGCGCGCGCGGCGCGGCGCGGCGCGGCGCGTCTAATCGACAACGAGCCGCAAACGACTCAATAAGAGGGAAACTTATATTGTCCGTATCGCCTCGTTAATCGGCGTCGTTAGCAAAGTCGATCCGCCGCGGGTAAAGTCCGCGCGCAGCTACCGTCGTCCCGGACGACGAACGGGGACGGGGAAAAAGGACGAGGCATCGCGGCTGCGAGGACACCGGCGGCTAACGAATGGACGCGTCGGGCGAGAGCGCGCTTTTCCCAGGGCGATTACAGCTCCCGGCCGAGAAGCCGCGCGCGCGCGCGCGCTGGCGGGCTTTGGAGTATCGTACGCGCTGCGCGGCGCGGTGGGCCGCGATCAAGCGTCCCCGTCGCCGCATTCCGATGCTCCTCGCCGTCGTCGTGGCGAAGAAACCGGCAAGCCCCGAGGCTCGCCTCCGAACGGTCCGGGGGATCCGGTATTACGAGCGCGCGTTATCGCGCGTAACAGCCGATATCCGTCATCCGCGCGATTAAACGCGACGCGACGCGACGCGACGCGACGCGACGCTCCGGGCGGCGAGCTCGAGCTCGACGCGTCGCGTCGGCCAGTTGGAACAGGGGCCGCCAGGCGGACACTGCACTTCCCAGGAACATTAGTCGAGGTAAATCGCGATCGAGAAGTGATCCTGCTCGGGATTATTGCAGCTGATTGGTAACGTCCAGCGCGAAATTGGAAGCCGGCGGAGTCGCGTCGCGCCAGCGACGTGAGACGGCAAGTTCGGCTGAGAGAGACTGAAACGTGGGGGAGGCTGCTGAAGACGCGCAGAGAGCGAAGAATGGAATTACCGTGCGAGGGACGTAAAAGACGAGAGAACGAGCGAGTTTTCGGAGTTCCCGTTTAGATCTAGGATCTCCTGGTGCGAGCGCGACATCGCGCGCTCGCTGCAAATTCATCGACCTCGACGGCGCGACCGCGGTGCCAGAAAGCGCGCGCGCGCGCGCGCGTTCTTTGTCCGCCGCTCTACGTACGTCAGACTGTTCTTTATCAGCAATTAACCGCGAGCAATCTCGGGGGCGGACCACCGAGCGCGGGCCGTATGCATAGTGAATCGGGCTCGAGGAGAGCCGCACGGAGCGTCAACTTTACCTGCGCGACACGGCGTGTTGTTTATGCGGCCGCGGGCGTGCCGCTACGGCAGGAATTTATGCCTAAAAGGAAGCGGTCGCTGGCCGGGATCGCCCGGAGGCGTCCGACCGACCGAGGCGATCGCTCCTAGTCGTCTTCGAGATTGACTGGGCGTTGGCTTCGGGCTTCAGGCCCGGTCTCGGAGCTGCTGCTCTCTCTCGCTCTCTCTCTCTCTCTCTCTTTCCCTCTCGCGTAATCGAGGCCTGTGCTCGCCTCCGGGGAACGAATCTCCGTATCTAAACGGCGCGCCCGCGCCGGTCCCGGCCCTTCCGCTTCCTCCTGGCGCGCGGGCGATCATCGTCGATCGACATCTAGTTAGAGAAGGAGAGTTACGGGACGCCAGTGTTTCGCGCGCTGCAGTGAAGAAAGGAAAGAGGGAAGGAGGGAAGGAAGGAAGGAAGGATGAAAGGAAGGAGAGATCGAGGCCGAGCGACGGAGTCGCTTTTGGACACTCGTTCGACTCCGAATGGCGCCCGGCAGCTATAGCTGTTGTCTCGTCTGTTGTCTCTCGCCAGCCGAGGGACGTAATGAAGTATCGTGGGAGAAAATTAGCGATACGGCTGCTGTGTGCTTCGGTATGCGGTTCGCGTGGCTCGCGTCGCTGCGGCTCGCGTAATATCACGGCGATGTTTCTTAGGGAGGTTTAACCGGCGATTCCCCAACCGCAACGTACTTAGCAGCTTTGCATGCAAATCCCCGTTGCTTTATACTTCGGTAACTCTCGCGAGAGGAAGTCCGCTAACCACTTTCTCCGGAGTACCGGCTTGAATTTTAATTCCTTTAAAATATTGATAATTCGCCTGCCGCCCGCGCTCCCTCTCTCAGCCCGCCCCACCGACGACCTTCGAGACCGCGTCTCGTGCGGTCGTTGGCGTTAAATTGATAAATCGTCCCGGGGAATTGGAATGAGAGATACTGTCAGGTCGTCGAACAAACTGCTCGGACGATTTACCGCTTAGATCAATCCTGCGGGATTAAGTAGGGATTGACCTCGTCTTCTAGAAGGTATGAACGTCTCCGGCGCAGACGCGCCTGTCACCGGGATGGCTCTCTCTCTCTCTCTCTCTCTCTCTCTCTCTCTCTCTCTCGGCGTTGTGCGCGTGCACTCGCCTGATCGTTTCGCGGCGAACAATAAGCAGAGAGAAAGAGAGAGAGAGAGAGAGAGAGAGAGAGAGAGAGAGAGAGAGAGAGATTCGCGCTTCTTGCGGCCACCGTCGCGCGTGAGAGCCGCGACGTGTGAACGGCCGAATTTCCGAGAGAGCAAAATTATGTCATCGGTCGAGGGTTATCTAGTCGCGAGAGCCGAGAGTCGCGCGGGAGACTGTATCCGCGCGCACGGGGTGCATCGGGGGTTTTCTCCCCGTCGCAGGTATTCGATCATAATGCGGTCACGTGGCCGGAGCATTTAGGACACGTTTCACAGGTACGGCCGAACGTGAACAGTTCATAGAAATCGTACCGCCTTTAGAATCGCTCTCCCCGATCCGAGCAGGTGTGCCACCGGTATGGGAAAATCCGGCGAAGATGATCCGGCTAAGATAAACCACCCCGACGAAAACGCCTCGGAATCAGGAGGGAGCCACTGAGCATTCCCGATCTGCTCGCGCCTCCGACGGCAGAAGAAAGTAGCAACGACGAAGGACTCTAATCGTTGATTAACAATCACCAATCACGAAGAAACGAATATTCAAGCGTGACGTGCCTCGGCGAGAGCTTCAAATGCTTCGCTATGTCGCGAGAGAGAGAGAGAGAGAGAGAGAGAAGCCCGCGCTTATGAAACACGCTGTATACCTCGCGATTTCGCGGATAAAAAACAAATTGCCCGACGGGCGTTGCTGCATGTTGTTCTCTCTCTCTCTCTCTCTCTCTCTCTCTCTCTCTCTCTCTTTCTCTCTCTTCCCCATCGGCTTCCTCATCGGAGGAGCAAGAAGCTGCGAAGGAAAAAAAGAAACAGACCTCTGTGCGAGGCGAGTTGGAGATAGGCAGGAGGAGGAGGAGGAGGAGGAGGAGGAGGAGGACGAGGAGGAGGCAAAAACGGCGGGCGAGGATTGCGCGCGGACGATTCGGCGGAATTACGACTCCTTTGAAAACGTGATTACGCCATAGAAAGCGGCCCTCAATGCGCGCGCCTTCTTCGCGCGGACTCGAAATTTCATCCCTGACGCGGCTGCATACCAGGAAGCGCAGTCCTTTTTCCAGAGAGCGCGTCCGGGGGTTACAGACGTCGCAGACGGCGTCGCGCACGACGACGTCGGCCGCGCGTGAATGGCCGCTCATTTGCATAAAGTTTCGTGTGTAAATCGCGCGGCCGGGGGGAGTGGGGAGGGGGAGGGGGCGGCGAGATGCGTGAAACGAGTCCGGTGTCTCCTCTGCGCGAGACGACACCGGGACATCCGCGGGAGGATTAATGGCGACGGAGGGGGACGAAGCAACCCCTCGCGCGCGTTCATCAAGCGCAGTGACTCCGCTGCGGCTCGCGCAACCAGCTGCGATAATAACCGAGCGGCCCGAAGTATTGGCTATTTGGAAGATCTTCTCGTCCTTCTTCTCACCCCTCCTCAACGCCGCCGCCGCCGCCGCCGCCGCCGCCGCCTCTTGGCCGCGGAGACGAAGTCCCGAGAAAAAACTTATGTACTTATTGCAGCGTTCTCTTTGACCGTTCGAGAGTTCAGCAGTCGACGAGTCGTCAAAGTTAGCGTTATTTAAAAATCAATCGCGAGGGGGGTCGATGGACTCCCGGTAAAGTAGATGTTCGGGGAAAACGTTGCTAATCGGTCGCGCCAGCGATTTTGGGCCAGCTTCCTCGCGACGCATACATTAACGTCGATCGGAGGGTTAGGGGGGAAGGGATGCGAGGCAGAGTGCAACGGCGAGTATCAAAACGCGATAAATCAACGGGCCGACGTTTCTCCCGGGGGCCCCTCGTGAGCTCGTTGGAAGGAAGAGATACACCCCTCCTCCGTCTGTCGTTGCCCTGCGTCGTTACTGCGTCTTACGGCCGAGTATCGTCGGGCGGCAAGAGGAGAGTGGAAAGGAGAGAGGGCGGGTGAAACGCCGACGAGGGTCGTGCCGAGGGCCACCCCTGGTCGTGTGTCGGACAATGCGTCGTCCACCCTCCCCGCGCACCGGCCTCCTTGCCGCGCGTGTGCACCTTCGGAAGAAACCGACGAGAGATCCCGCTTTCCCACGACTCCTCCTACGACCGTTACAGGTTTCCTTTCCAATCCCTTTTTTGCCTCCTCGCTTTTTCCTCTCTCGCTCTCGCTCCCCCTCGGGCTCCCGCCCGGCGGTCGCTTACGCAGTGGAATCGGGATGATCTTACCCGACTATGAGACGCACGTGTGTGTGCACGCATCTCGCTGCCTGACGCGGCAAGGGGAGGATGAAGGCGAGAGATGAAGAGGAATGCCGACGTATGAGTCTCGTTTGACGCTTTACACGTGTTCGACGACGACGAAGGGTTACGATCGTAATCGTACGCGACGTCCGAAAAGGGTGAAAGGTAATTTGGAGGAGAAAGCACGATCCCTCCGCGGTAGTCCTTCCCCCCCCCCTTACTCCTTTAATTTGTTCTTTCTTTGGCTTTTTGGAAATTAGAACGCATTTTTGTCGCTTCGTCCTTGCTAAGGCCGCGGCTTGCAATTGCGAAATATGTACAGTTTGCAAGAAAGACTTTTCTCGCAAACGTGTGATCCTCTCCGGGACACAGCACTTGTCTCTCTCTCTTACTTTGGTTTCTTTGCATGAAGACCAACTCGTTACATTTCGGCGGCGATGCACCGCCGAGTTCTCGTTCTTACGGAAGCGAGCGGCTGCTCGCGCGAAATTTCGATTATTATGCACGCGAAATCCGTCGGGACGAATCCGTTCGTGTCCGTTTCTTCGTCGTCGGCGGAGCGTAATCCATTCACGGGGTCTCGAAAGTGACGTCCATCAGGGAACGTTGCTCTTCCACTCGGTAAGGACGGGAGAAGAAAAAAGCGCGCGGTTCTCCGTGACACGCGACATCCCGGAATTTCAACAGCATGCTTTTATTGAGCCACTTTCACCCTATTATCATCAAAAGTCCGAGACGATTATTATCGTCGGCGTCATTCTTTTCTTTATTGCACGTTAAGGATCGATTAGGGCTCGCAGGTGGTCGCCATTATGGAAATTGCTTCCACAAACTTCGGGGGACGCACGTGTGCGCTAATGATGGTCTTCGTTTCTTCACGAATTCGTTCGCGAGTTCCGAAGGAGAAGCTCCGTTCTACCATGTCGCTAACGAGAGAGCCGCGCGCGCGGTCTCCCGCGTACGAGATTTCGGTATCTCGTTTGTCTCCCGTGGTAAACTACGATATAGCGTGATATTAATAATGACGAGACGCGGGACGGATAGTCCCGCCGAGCAACCCGATCGCTTTCGTTTGGTCTACGCGGACCTACACGGCGGATTACAAGTGCGCGGCGAATGTGAAAGCCGGAATCCGAAATTGTGGGATTTCGTAGACGAGTTGAAAATGGATCAGAGACCAAGAGAATCAGATGACTGGTGCTGTATCAGGGACCGTACAACGTAGCTGGCAAATGCACTCGACGAGACAAATTCGACGGATCTATGAAGCACGACCGAGATGACCGTCGCTCAAAGACGTTTTTGTCATTCGCGTACGAGCGACCGCAACTTCTCCGGACTTTTGGGGAGGATCGCGGTCAAAAGACACACATGAAACATTCTCGACGGTGGGCTACCTGGTATGTATGTATCGGTGGATTGGTCGGAAGAAAGGTGCAGCAAGTGGCGGGAAGGAGAAGAAAATCCGGCGGAGGGAAGATACAGCCCGCGCAAGGGAGGCACGAGGGTGAAACGTGCCGGGACATATAAATATATATATATATATATGTGTGTGTGTGTGTGTGTGTGTGTGTGTGTGTGTGTGTGTGACCCAAGGTAAGTGTCCTTTGTACCTGGGCTTGCGTAAGAGAATTTTCTCACAGGACACCGCGGCCCGCGAGCGTCGGTGTCCTACATCAACAGCGGGGACGAAAAACGGCCTTGTCAGAAATATATTGTCCACGCCTTAGAAATCAGAATCGCCGCCTTTCCACGTCCTTTTATCCCCTTCCTCGAGTTCCTCGCGTTTCCTCTTCAGCGTCCCACCCTCTCCTCGGCGCGCGGGTGACGAAACTTTTGAAATAGTTTCGGTCGTGCGTCCACGCGTTAAGCTTCTTCTTCTCTTCGCCTTTCTCCCCGTAAATCATAAGTTCAAAGAAAAAGCGCGCGACCTCCGAAGCGTGTGCGATCGATTTTTAGTTTCCCCGAACGAGGACAGCGAGGAGTGTTATCGATCTTTATGAAACCCGAGGAGACGCGGCAGATACGATCGAATCGTCGCTACGGAAACGTCGTGATTGAGTTTCCTTCTCTTCCTACTTGTGAAATCTTACGGAAAAAGAAGGCGGAGAAGGATAAGTCAAGAAAATATGAAGAAGACCGAGGTTTCCCGAGGAGAAGCGTCCCGGCGGTGTTACGTCCGTATGCTCGTCGGGAGACTTTTTTCACACCGTGTACATATCGAGAGAGCAAAGAACCGATATAACGGAATTAAGAATCCGATTACACTGGCCGATACTTCGGCTTAGTAGCTTAGGAGCGGAACGAGCGAGTGTTCCTAATGAGTCAGATGAGCATCGGTGAATTGAGTAGCCGCGCGCGCTGCGAGGAATGGCGAGGCGTAAATCAAACAACGAATCGGCCGAGAGCGCCGTCCTATTAGTATTTACGGAGAAAATGTCAGAGCGACAACCGATCGCGGACTCTTCGCGCTTCCACCGCACCTTTAAGCCGCATTCACGTCACTTACGTAACGCGATGAACTCTCGTGGAGCGTCCTTTCTCTTCCTTTCGACTATCTCCGTCCTTCGCCAGTGGCGTCGGCATGACGAGCCACTGCGAAATCGGAAGGAACGCTCTCTCGCCCGCTCGCTCTCGCGAGCCAGATATTCTCGCGCAGATACACGTTACCGGTTCTGATGTCGCGATCCGCCTGGAAGGATCATGACGCGACGAATAAACGTTCACCGTGTAATGAAACGGACCGCGCGGCGCGATATCAATAAACAGATTCGTCACTCTTCCTCGCCGAGCTGTTTCACTTAAATCTCGTCAGTTTCATTCGGCTCGGTAGAATATTCCCATGCGCATCGAACGCACGCTCAATACCATTATCCATTCATCCATCTATTTAACTATTTATCTATCTATCCATCTATCCATCTATCTTGCCTTCGTCGAGCTTCAGGAGAGGCGATGCAATTTTTATCGTCTCAACACACGGTTCTGTAAACGAGTAAAGACGCGAACGAAAGCGCGCGACTCGGTGTTTGATTAAAGACCGAGAAAATGATTCGTCGTTCCACGACGACCTAAGACGCAGCGGAAACGTCGAGCCTCGGCGGCTTCAGCTGGAAATATCGCGCCTCGTGTTTTCCACGATTCTCAGCTCCGCGCACGTCGCAAATTTTCAAATTCCTCGCGCGGAGCGAATCGACACAATACACTGCGGCGTGATACCGTAGTCGCCGCGCCGCGTCGATTCTACGCCGCTGCAGCACGTTCCACGGTCTTCTTTCGATTCCCGGGTACCGTCTTCTCACCCACGATGCGGCTTGCGCAACTTTATTCTGTTACTTCACGAGGATTTGCTCGCACGAAGCTAACCTATCTCTCCCCCCGCTCTTTCCCCTCCCCCTCGCCCTCCCTCCTCCCTCTCCGTTAGAGCAGAGATCGGCGCGGGTGCTTTGCCGATGTTGGGTAATCCGACAGCGGCAAGAACATCTTGAGGATGCATCCCGGATAGATTTATCGATAGCGGTATGTAGACGTACTGTTCGACGCGGATAGAGTCGCAACACGATTGAGCAGCGTGAATCGTCGCTTTTCGCGTTCCAACATGACGAATCTGACGAGCGAAGCTGTCGCGACGTACAAAAGTGCAATGTGGCTTATGAAGATTAAGACATTCGTACATTAAGAGACCCACGGCGCCGTCCAAGTGCCGACGGCAATTTTTGCGCGAGATTCCACACGGAACGAGAAAATGGGGGAGGTGAAAAACAGAGAGAGAGAGAGAGAGAGAGAGAGAGAGAGAGAGAGAGAGAGAGAGAGAGACAAGGAGGGGGAAAGAGAGAGAGAGAGACAAGGAGGGGGAAAAGAGAGAGAGAGAGAGAGAGAGAATCGGGATGAATTTTGCACAGACGGAAATTGTAGCCGCCGCGTCTGTGAGGATCTCCTCGCATTTATTAATACGCGTAATTAATATTCGTAACGAAATGTTCTGTATCTCATACCCAGAAGGAGGAGAACTGGTTTTAACGGAATACTTGGGGACTGGCCGACGAACTCTCGGCAAGATGCCGACGAAAATACGCCGACGAGGCCCGACATCGTCCTCGTCCTCGTCCTCGTCGTCGTCGTCGTCGTCGTCGTCGACGTGGAAGCGCGCGTGCGTCTGCGCGCATCCTCGCAGCATCCTTTCCCTTTCATCGCTTTGCTCGCCGGGAGGTGTGAACGGACCTTTAGCCGGCCGGGGTACCGATCCGCGATGGATTATTTCATAAGCGTTCCCGATACGGAAAAGTTCATCCCGCCGCTTGTTCCCCGCGCGAGCAGACAGACGATCCCAGGTTGCGCGGTTGCGCAAAGTCAATTACACCGACGCCGAGGGTCCTGGAGGAGGAAGAGGAGCGTGTGGCCGACAGCCTCGACGACGCGTAAAACCGGAAGTCGGCGCCGTGAGAGATCGCGGAGAGACACGATCGCGCGCGGATCGCGCGTGGTGCAACGCTGCTCGAGTGACCTTCTTCTCGGTTCTTCCTTGAAGGATCCTCCCCGAGGTCGCTCGAGGACGATCTGATTTCTCGTCGTATCGAACAGGAGGAACGGCACGTAGTTTCCAAATCTGAGGGCTCTTCCTTGAACGCAGCTCGGAACGTAGCCAATGGGGGAGAGAACGTGCTTCTGGAAAATTCCCAGAAAAATCGAGTCCTTTCACGGAACATCCGCTGCGTTTCGTCGAGCTGCGTTAAGAAGAAAAGTATTCAAAGCATGTCTTGCGCAACGTACGCCTCGGTTTGATTTTATGGCAACCTCATCGCGCCGCATCGTGAACGCGGAAACGGGACAGTTGCTGCGCTCTACCACACATTCCATCCATCTTTCCGTCATTAACCGAATTTTCCAGCGCGACTACTTAGAGGACTGAGCGACTGAGCAAACAATCGTACGACTTGTTGCTCCTCTCGAAACGCAAGCCTCCCCTCTGGTTAATTGCAAGATAAATCGATACCATGTCCATTAAATCACGACGAATTAAAAGCACAATGTGAAGACACAGCTCTAACGCAGCCCCGCTTGGCTTCTCAGCCAAGCGGGACTCACGACGACGATAACGACGACGACGACGACGACGACGACAGAATCCAAGGATCGAGAGCATAATTTTACTGATGATCCGATAGGCGTTCCGCGCCGTTTCGCGCCTCCGTCATCTCGCGCGGTCGATATCTAATTACCGATGTCCGATTCCAGAGTAACCCCGTGCGAGCGCGTGGCGCGCGTTCGCGATAGATTTAATTAAAGTTCGTTAGACCGCTAATCGATCTCGCCGGGGTAGAGCCGTTGTCGCTCGCTCGCGAGCGGGCCGAGGGAGCCGCATTTAACGACGAGCGCGGACGAAATATCTGTAATCGATGCAATTAGGCGTCTTTAAACGGCGCGCTCCGGAGCATCGGCCTCGTTACGCGTAGTCGCGCGGATGCAGAACCACGCGGTGACATCGTTCCCCGAATATCGCTGCCAGTCATCATCGGAGCCCTGACATATTGGAAATAGACGGGTTTCTTTCCACTACGGTAGGCAGGCCATAATCGATAATCCAGATTACACGGCGACGATTGCCGTCGTCGCTGCTAATAAACGCCCCGAGTCAATTAGAAAGAAGCGCGAACAAGCGGAACGATTGTCTTCTTATTGCTCGATCTTCGACACGGATTCTCGTCGTCCTCTCCCACCTCCCACCACCCCGAGACTCCCAGGGATGCTACCTGCGAAGTCCCCGAGTTCTCCAGACCAAGGTCTGGACGCAGGTCGACGACTAGAGGTCAGACTACACCTCGCGAGGCGGCTCGAGATCGCTGAAATTTACGAAAAGGTGCGAGCGGCCGCCGATGGCTCCCAAGGTGGGCGCGTCGTCATCACGGCCATCAACACCATCCCCTCATCACCATCATCCTTATCTTCATCATCATCATCGCCATCATCATCATCATCATCGCCATCATCGTCATCATCATCACGATCGACGTCATTGGCGCGGCAGCGACCTGGACCGATTCACAGACCATCCACGCGCGGGGAAATACCGGACGGGCCGCGCGATCACCTCATCCCCGATGCCGTAAATTGCTTTTCAAAGCGCCTCCTCTTCTGCGCGGTCCCCACCCTTGCGTACGGCGTCCGTCCGCCGCCATCGTCCTCCTCCTCCTCCTCCTCCTCCTTCTCGTCGTCATCTTCTTCTTCTGCTGCTTCTTCTTCTTCTCTTTCTGCTTCTCCATTTTCAACGCATCCGGCGATTTGCGTCCCGTATCTCGCATCCTGAATGCCGTGCTTTGGCCGCCGCTTCGCTGCTCTTCGCCGGTCTCGCCGGCCGATTCAGAGATCATGAATGCTCGCGGGCCCAAGGAGACTCGCGCGGGCGAATTCGCGTTTTATAGCGGGCTCGCGCGAGATCACGGCGCGAGCCGTCGCGTCAGCGGGAGATCGCGCGTATCCGCTTATCGGCGTGATTCGTTACCGCGGGAAGCGTCGCTTCCGCCGAGCGACGACACCGTTAGCTCCCCCGGTGACCCACGAAATCGAGATT
Source organism: Harpegnathos saltator (assembly GCF_003227715.2). Lineage (NCBI taxonomy): Eukaryota > Metazoa > Arthropoda > Insecta > Hymenoptera > Formicidae > Harpegnathos > Harpegnathos saltator. Next base: position 901,642 of record NW_020230161.1, on the reverse strand, counting down.
CCTCGAGGACACCGCGCCAGCCGCCGGCATTGTCGTCCGAGTCGGCCCGAGGCCGTACGGTCAAAGTATGGAATTCGCCGTCGGCAGCAGCGGCAAAACACGGAGAACGCGGGATACCGGAAGAGGAACAGGGAACGGGAAGAGGAGAGGGATAATTGACCGGGCGATTAGATCGACGAACGACCGGGCGCGCGCGATTACGTCAGACGTTGCTTAATATCTTCATGCGAACCGGTACTCGGCGAGGAGGTCTCGATTGCACCAGGTGTAGACACGAACGAGTCGTGCCCGTCTTCTCTCCTCCTCGAAAGTCCGCGCACGTTTTCTCCGGATGAAAGAATGAGAGAGAAGGAGAGAGAGAGAGAGAGAGAGAGAGAGAGAGAGAGAGGGGGGGCAGGAGCGAGAAAGGAAGAGAGAGAGAGAGAGAGAGAGAGAGAGAGAGAGAGAGAGAGGCAGAGATCGGCTAAAGGTTCGACCGCGCCGTGTGCTCTTCGCCGCTCGCGTACTCCCGGACATTTATGCGAGACGAGATAAATGCATCTGGCATCGTGTGGGTGCCGAGCGGATCTATCCTTAAGCGGCGTTGCATAAGATCAGCGCGATTAGATGCAATCCGAAGAGACTCTTCGAAGCGTCCGGAGCGCGAGCGCGGAGATGAAAGGCCGCGGGTGCTAATTATTTTCGCAACGCGGATCTCCGCGGAATTTTGTCCACTTCCACATTATGTCGGGTATTATTAGAGAAGCAACGCCGAGACCGTTCTCGGAGCGACAAAGCGCTTTTTCCGACGTCTCCCGTCTCCCGTCTCCCGTCAGGAAGAATCTCGCTTCGGTATTTCTTCTTCTTCTCTCGGCGTTCAACGTATGTGTGTGTGTGTGTGTGTGTGTGTGTGTGTGTGTGTGTGTGTGCGCGTGCGTGTGTGGCGGACGGTTATTATCCGAAGAGAGACCGAGCAATTTGGAGAGTCGATCTTCTCTCGCCTGGACGAAAGTTCAACGGGACCGTCGTCCCCTCGCCCACGTTCCCTCGACTTTTAATGTCGCACGTCCCAATCAGATTCTATTCGGGCCAAAAATCCACTCGACTCCCGACGAGAATTCGCGCATTCTTAATCGCTCATAATTCACCGGTCGCCGCGATTACGCGCTCGTCGCGTCTCGATCGTCGAGACACAGGTCGACGCGACGTATCGGACGACTCGAATACGCGATGAGAAGATTCTTCGTGCGAGTAGATAAAGAAAAATCTCTCTCTCTCTCTCTCTCTGCACGCGCACGGCGGCGTAAAATCCGCAGTCTCGAGAGCGAGAGGAAGCGGGAGTTTCTTCGGCTGACCCGACGGAACGAGCTCGCTCACGCGTCCGATTGCACAAGAGTCCCGCTTTCCTCGTGACATAATATTATTTAACCCAGAATAATGCCGGCGTGCCGGCGCTTCTTGCGTAACGCCGAGCGCGCTGCCATACCGCGGCGACGCCGCGTGCCGGTATTTCGCGGGACCGGTATGAACCGGGCCCCCGCTGATTCTTTTATTATATAAAACCGGCGCACACACCGCAGCCGTACCACGCCATGCCGCAGCACACAACACAACACACACCGCACCGCGGGGCTTCCACGGCACCACGCCTCGAGGAAGGGGCCCTGGTGCCTGCCGAGGGGCAGCAGCAGGGAAGGCCCTTCCCCCCCTCCCCCGTATCAGGAAGTCGAGCTCGCGAGTGGTAGCGAGAGATACCGCGAGAAAACTCGCGGGTTCTTTCGCTCCGCTCCCGATCGGATCGGCCCGGCCGGCCGGCTTTAATTATAGAAATCGATTTATGTAACCGAGACGGGATCGCGGACTCCGGATGCTTTACCATATACGGAAGGGACCGATGAATATATCGGGGCGCGTGGCGCGCGAATCGGCCGTTTCCGGAATAAAAGGAAGAGAGAAGCTTGTTTTCCAGCGTCGTTAATTGAATCGAACGCGAGCGCGCTCGCGGCGTTACCTCCGCTTTTTGTTCTCCGCTCTCCTTCGTCTTCTCCTTCTCGTATGTGTGTGTGTGTGTGTGTGTGTGTATTCGCTCGCCTCTTGGAGTGTATTTTTTAAATACACTTTCGACCGCGATTATATCACCTGGGATATAAGCGAAAGAAAGAGAGAGACAGAGAAGCGCGCATTTTGTTGGAGCAAATTTAAATATCATGTTCTTAGTAGTCGACAACTTTTTAATGAATACGAGTAGGGGAAAAGGGGAAGAGAGAGAGAGAGAGAGAGAGAGAGAGAGAGAGAGAGAGAGAGAGAGAGAGAGAGAGAGAAGGGGGAATTTACATATTCGTTACGTATGTCTAAAATTTAAAATGCACACACATATACATACGTATATGCGCGCGCGCGCGCCAGTTACGAATGTTTCTTTTTCCGCGATCGACAGCGAGATACTCGGTATCGTTAGGGGGTGAACAAAGCGCTCGTTAGCATACTTGCGATAATGCTGGCGGGACCGCGGCCGCTTTTCGCACAAAAATCGACACGTCGTAATTTCCATTGCGCTTCGGGATAAAGGGATTACGTCAAACACGCCGTTCCGCAATAAGCGGACGAGAAGCGTAAATAGCTTTCGGTAATGGAGCAGCCCGTGGTGCAAAGGGCGCACCACGTGCTAATTTCGATAAAAAGGGTCACGTTTTCTAGAAAATGAGCGGCCCAGAGCGAGAGCCGCGCGCGCTCATAGATGCTTGAGACGTCAAGTTGTCTAGCAGGCGATGCCCAAGTAATTCCTGATATTAACGCGTATATTCGTATACGCGGCCGAGCGACCGGCATGACTTTGTAATGGCGGGTCGTGTTGCTCCTCACACACCCGGCATTCGTACGTGTGTACGCGCACAAAGGGATCCTGCTCCTCGAAGCCTACGGCCGACACAATTCACCCTGCGATCTCTCAATAAGCGAGCTAAAAATCATAATCATAGCTCTTATCGGGTTTATTCCAACTTCAGCTAATGAAGTAATGCGTCTCGAGAGCTCGTTTTCTAATTTCAGACATCGCCGCCGGCCCAACGAGTCCGATAAAATGGAATTGTAATAATGCTGCGATGTAATTAGGTATGATATAAGGGGCAATCAGAGGGAAGAAAGAAATGAGAGGTAAAAGGTCGCCGAGAACGTTTGAGATCGCGGAACGTCGTCGTTGACGGTAATTGACACAAGTTTTAGTTAGATCGGTTATGTGAACGAGAAATATGTGGGCATGTGTCTGTGTGTGTGTGTGTGTGTGTGTGTGTGTATAATATGTTGACTTGGCTTGGATAAATCCTGGGAAGATAGCGGCGAGTTCTCGTCGCCGCGTAAAACAAGATGAAGAACAAGGCGGAAGGAGGAACACGAAGATCAAGAGATAAAGGGACCGAGAAAAGATAGAAGAGAAGAAAGTTGGTTGCGCTCGTTTCGATCTCTATCAAGCGCGACCCGCCTTAAAAAGGATTTCATAGTAAATTAATGTTGGCGATAATTTCCGGTCTTGGGTATCTACTTATAATGTCAAGCGATGATTCCAGAGCGCTCCTGCATTTTGACGTCTTAATACCAGAAGGGAGAGATTCTCGCGCGTTTCTCTTTTTCTTCACTTCTTTTTGTCGAAAACAGTTTCCCATCTCGATAAAGTGGAAACGGCGTCCTCGGCATCCCGACGCAACAAGAGCAACGCTCGAGAGCTGTTGGTGTGCGGTAAAAATCGCCGATGTTCGCCGATAAGTCGGATCGCGAAACGAAGCACAGATAAAGCAGCGCATGAAAAGCGGAACTCACATGGTTGAGTAAAGAACGTTATCGATCGGGAGATCCCGTCGCCGGTGCGATCAAATCTTTTCGCAGGCTCGGAGAGATCGAGATGAATCATAGATGCGCGTGTTAAAAGTCAAGTCGAAGTTGCGCGCGCGCGCGCGCGGGAATGCAAATAAGGTTCTCCCTTATCTCCTTATCAGTGCTTCCGAACGTTCACAACAAATCGAGTGGCGCGTGAAAATAGCAAAATACGAAGAAACGAGATCCGCGTATCTTTGACGGTTCTCTTCAGCCGCTTCTTCGACGAATTTCCGACGAAACTATCTGCTACCGACGACCGCCACTCTCCGGCTCATCGACTATCGTTTACGAGCGACCGACGAATCTCCCTCATCGACACACAGCCGACGAAGGGATTGATTATAGTATTTACCTTTCATTATTCCTCACTCCTCGAGTCCGCGTGTAAGCGGTTTGACCTTACGAGGATAAAAGACGGATTCTACGGTCGCGGACGACCGAGCGTGTCCCATGGGCCATTAGTATTCTAGCGAGCGTGCGAGGCTGGTTGTACGGTGCTAGTACTGGCGAGGCTACGTGCACGCGTGAGCGGCGTGCCAGTGCGTGGAACCGTGTGCGTGCATCGCTAACGCGATGCGTGACTCGCCGGGATTCGGCCCTAAAGGTCGACGGCGAAGCGCGTCAAGCGTCGTCTGATTTCTTTAGCGCCGCCGAAGCGAAAAAGCTCGCTTTTTTCGCGAAACTCTAAAAATAGACGCGCGCCTCTCTCCTCCTGCTCCTTTTCGCGCTCCTTCGGAGCAGCAATTGGAATCTGTTGCACGTAGACGCGCGGACTTTGCGCACGACTCGCGCACGGTTTCATCATCGGCAAAGGCGATACACGTCGCGGACGCGCGAGCGCGAGTCCGCATTCGCGGGGAATCGCGGTCGCGAAAATCTGCCTTCGGCTTCGCGGCCGATTCAATAGGATTGCGCGGCGCACAAAGGACGAGCGGCGCCCGCGCGCGTTGCGGAACACGTCGTGCTAACGCCTCCGTCGTGTCGTTCGCTTCACCCTTCACGATCTCGCATCGGCGCGGCGCGGCGCGGCGGGACTGCCGGCGGATATTTACTCATTAGCCACGTGTAATAACGCGCGACTCGTCGCGGGCTTTGCGTCAGACGAGCGCGTCGTCGCCGTCGCCGTCGCCGTCGTCACGCGCGCGAGAGTCGCGACCTTAAGAATCTAGTTTATTTCGCAATAAATTCCTCGCTCGCTCGCTCGAGCCGAGCCGAGCCGAGCCGAGCCGAGCCGAGCGAGCGTACGATCGAAAGCGTACGTAGACGCGCCGGTGTGATTTGTGCCTTGTGCCGGCCCTAAAGGTCGGAGTGGAGAGATGCAACGGTGCACGCTTGTGCAACGGTCCTTTCTCGGTTTACGGATTTCTGCGCGCTTTTCTGCCGGGCGCGAGGCGCCCGCGGCGATACGGCGATCGCGAGGCCCGCCTACCTCCTCGCGCCTGCCGACGAGAGAGAGAGAGAGAGAGAGAGAGAGATCGCACGCGCAGGTGGAAGAGAGTGTGATTTCCTCGGTTCGCAGTCACCGTTAATGCCGAATCAGCGAATCCGGCGAAGCGAGAAGCCTGCGACATCGCGGTGCGTTGCGCGATTACGAGCGTGGGATTGTTCTCGCAAAAGCGAGCGTGCAAAATTTTCAGCGCGACCTGAGATCGCGCGGGTGCGATCGTTTGCGGGCGCGCTTTCGAGACGAAATAGTTGAGAGTCTTGTCGATCGTCTGCGGGAGATTGCATGTGTTGCGTGTTGCGCTCGGCGAGAAACGCGCGGGATTTGCGCGAAAAATCAGCGCGAGGGACAGTTTTTCAACCAACCGCTTGGCACTCTGATTTTATTGAAAACGACGAACGCGGCCGTGCAGGCAACTTGCAAGTTGCAGCAGCGCTCGGCGGAGGCGAGAGGCTTTCGGCTTCGCTGGAATCGACTTTCTATGTAGAACACGCCGTACAGCCGTCGGGATTGTTCTCCGCGCGGGATGTACTGAATTCGTTCTCTCGTCCTTTGTCTCACGCCTGTGTAGCTAAAGGGTAATTTACGCGGTGCTGCTTTTATTCGCTTTGAGCGAGCTTCTTAATTCGCCGGCGAATTCGCTGGTGGAACAGCTGCCCCCTGGACGCTCGATTTTTACTCGCCGGCGTCTAAAATTGAGAAAACGCGACGTCTAGTGGTCGCTGCAAGCAAAGTTGGCCACGTTCAACTTTGACCACCAGCCGCGGCGTCCCGTAAATTTTAGACGCCAGCGGATAAAAATCGAGCGTGTCCGCCAGTGTTTACCAGCGGGTTTTAAATATTACACGCTAGCGAATAAAAGTCTACCGTTTGGAAGTTTTTATCAGCGAACTCGCGCCGGCGAATTAAGAAGCTTGCTCAAAATAAATAAAAGCAGCAGCAGTGTAAATTACCCTCGAGCGAACGCTCCGGCGCGTTTGACCCGAACGAACGCGTCAAATCATGAAAGCGAAAAATATGCTGCGGCTTCATCGGGCGAAGCCGCATACCGAGGAGCACCTCCCGGGGAAACAAGGTGATCGGCAGCGAGCCGAGAGGAATTTTTCCGGAGACTCCTTGCAGAAGGGATAAACGAAGGGACTCGCCGTACGACACTTTAGTCTTCCACGCGCTTCCGCGCATCAGCGCCGCTTGCAATCTCACGCGGAATGGAAATTGCCGCTCGCCGAGCTCGACGGCCAATTCGTATTCGCTTGCCGCGCGATACGCGCTTTTCGTGCTGTCGACTTCGGTTAGGCGCGATCTTGCCGAAGCCGAGCATATAGCATCCGGCGAATTACCGGGCCGGCTAATATCCGCGCGCTTTACCGCCGCTGATTTACGGTCGAGTGTAATTCCAAGCGCGGCGTATGAGCTGTCCTATTAAACTTGAACGGGAATCGAAGGGAGCTTCGCGACTGCGTCTCTCTCTCTCTCTCTCTCTCTCTCTCTCTCTCTCTCTCTCTCTCTCTCTCTCTCTCTCTCTCTCTCTCTATCTTTTTCTCCTTGCTCTCGCAACGGTGGCGTTTGTACATCTTATTTTTTCGCGTGAGAGAGAATTATCAGCGCCGACGCGCGATTTTAGCTCATGTCGCAAGGCTCTCAAACGACGACGACGACGAGCTTTTCTGATCCAATCGGCCACGACACGAACGTTACGTCTCGAAATAAGCCGGTCGATACGCGCAGACAGTTATTCTCGAGTCCCCGCTTGCGGTGCGACTAACTCGATGCGAAATTTCGCATTTAACGTACGGAGAGATCAAATCATCGTTCTAATTTCAGCGATCTCGCGCGCTGTCACATCGTAGGAGGGAAAGAGATAGGCAGAAAGAGAGGGGGAGAGAGAGAGAGAGAGAGAGAGAGAGAGAAGGAGAGAAGCAGAATTGATTTAGATATTCGGCGGAATAAAATTTTTGCTTTATAAAAGAGAACGATCGGAAACAAACGGGGCGGGCTGCCAGTCACCGTGGCAAAACTGCGCTCGAAGTGCGACGCACATTAAAGATGGAAAGGGAAAAGTAGACACGGTAACGCCATTAATAACGATGAAGCTGGGAATGGAAATCAGATTTTCGTCGCACCGTCTGCGATAAAACGATAAAACAATTGCAAAACAGTTTTTACACGTAACAGCGCACAGTGGGCCAGCATTCCAGAAAAGTGTCAAAAAATACATTTTTCGACTGTTTTTGGATTTAAACAAATACATGTCATTAATATCATTTAATCATTGAATATCGTTAATTTTATTATGATTATAGAATTATAATTATAATAATAGTAATAATAATAATATTATAATAATAACTATTATTATTATTATGCTTGCAAGTTTGCTTTTGAATATAATGAGCGGCAGTAATCTTCTTAAAGAAATATAATACAGTTTAAGGATAAGAATTTTACATGGCTTAAAGAGATTGTCATAACTCTTGTACTACCAGTTGTTAGTGTGAGTCGTATTCGAAGTGTTCAAAAAATCTATTGTTTTCATTATATATATATATATATATATATATATATATGTGTGTGTGTGTGTGTGTATGTATCGATAATTTGTCTCAGTATTTGTATTTAATATTATGACTTGTCGATAAATAGTCCTAGTTTTCAAATTTCAATATTTTGATTTTTCGGGACATTGCGTATCTACCAACATTGCAATAATTATTTTGTTCTAGCTGTCGTAAAAGCAGATAAAAGCAGACGACCTTTTCTGGATATTAAAGTACGAAGCATCAGTTACAAAACCGATTAAGTCGAATCGACGAGTCACGACGAGTACGTTTTCAAAAATCGATTTGCTCTGAAAGATAGCTGATTGATATTTTCGTGCAAGCGAACCAAGTTTTGATGCGTTATTATATGGTAATAAAATTATTTTTTTATAATTTATTATATACTATTAGAAAGAGGAAGAGTCGTAGAATTCCTTTATATAATAACGATTATTATTCATGACTATTTTATAGCTTGTTTTATTCGATAAAAATATCTTTTGTATCAGTTAAATATGACAATCGGTGGCATTTGTTAAAGACGTCAACTTTGTGAATATCTTGCGACCTTAATATATGTCCAAGAGGAAAATCATTTTACATTTCATCAGTTTGACATTAATGTTATCAAATAGACATGTATTTGCTTAAATCCAGAAACAGTCGAGAAATGTATTTTTTGACACTTTTCTGGAATTCTGGCCCGCTGTGCAGCGGCGCAGCGCGACGCGATTAAAAACAAACGTATTCAACGACGTCAGCAACGTGCCTCGGCAGTTAGTTGGTAATTCCGAAAACTCCGACATACGCCGAGTGTCGAGGTCCCGATACTTCCCGACCGAGTTGCGAACGACGACTCGAGTCGACCGCCGGCCGCGGCAGAATTCGCGCGCTCCGGCACGTAATAATTAATTATGCGTACGGCGCGTACCGATCAATCGCCCGTCAATTGGTTTCCGCGCGGTGCAGCCGACTCGACCGTCGCCCGGCAAATTCCGTGCTATTCATCTCTCAAGACGGCTGTTTGTCGCCGTCACTCGAATTTTATCACGCTCTTCAAATTTGAAAATGCCACACGGCGGCGACGCCGTTCCCTTCTGCCCCAAATTGAACTCGTCATTTGACGATGACGTATTAAAGTGATGTGCGAGCTGTTCGAATCCGAATCCGATCTATTCGATGATTTCAAAGTGCGAAGACTTGAATACATTCAAGACAGAATCGCTTCCGGGCTGAGACAGAATTTGTCGCAACTCTCAGAGGGAATCATCAATTGACGCAAAAGTGAATAAACTGGGAAAGGGCAGTGCAGGTCCGACGTGATTCGAGATCGTTTTTCACTCAAGAACTTCATTTACCGCATATTGTTGATCGAAAGTCAAGTCGCGCGACCAGGTTCGATCCGACACGGGAAAGCCTCGACTCGCGCAACCTACCGCGACGCGTTCCCGCGTCGACGGGACGACGGGAAGACGAGTCTCTCCCCGTCGGAATTCGCAAGGATCGAAGATCCTCGGGGCAGCCTGGCTAATGGTCGGCGGCCGTGTGCTGCAAGACGCCGCTGGCTAAGACAAGAAGCTGGCGTAATCCGCGTACACGTGAGATACCGCACGCGGCTTACCCGCGTACGACGTTGAGCTTGTCTTCGGGACGAACGAACGAACGAACGAACGGGACGAACAGAGGTACGAACGTATCGCACAGTACCTTGCAATTACACGTTGACGCAATCGCTCGCACTCGGCACTCGCGCGCGACTCGGACGCATCGCTGCTTTCTCTCATCCGCCGGAACGCTGGATTTATCGGGATATCGGGGACGGCGAAGGACCTTGAAGATCCTTCCCTCCGTCCGGCCCTCCCCTCTCGCCTACTCGCCGCTACGATCGCTAGCCCTGTGCGACCGCGCACGTTTTCTCCTCGTCATCCTTCTCTCCGATCGTTTTCCTTCACCTTTCTCAGCTTTTCGTCCGTCACGCGTCATTTCAGCCGGTGGCCACGCACCGACACGATGCACGTAGTCGCCGCCGCCGCCGCTACGTGCGTTGCGTAACAGGATTAACAATGAAATTCCCGGTTTCCACAGTGTGGCGAAGCGCGGCGAATCGCCGTGACGCGTGGAAGGTACGCAACGCGCGCCTCGCTTCTTGCGGCTGCCGCGCGACTCGCAATACTCGCACGCCGAAAAAGAAGGGAAAGAAGAAGAAGGAGCGCGCAACACGCTGCAAAACCGCACCGGCGCTTCCGGCGAGCGCAGCCTCCGCGAGTTTTACGTCTTGTTCGTAGCATGTTCGCTTTCTTGACGGGAAAAAAAGAAAGGGAGATGGAGAGAGAGAGAGAGAGAAGGAGGGGAGGGAGGAAGATTGGTATCTTTGACGAGCAGTGTCGAAGACGATCAAATTCCACAAAAGGATCTCTCGCTCGAATGGGGCAACCGCACGCGCATACGTGCGTCTGATTTGAGCGAGCGCCTCGATTTTTGCCTCTTAAGCGGAATTTCCATCGACGACGGCGAGAATCGCGGAATTTTCGTGCTCGACTTGTCGCGCGCTCGGGGAACGTCGCCAAGGGTCAAAATCGCGCCGTGTGATAAAATCTAATCGTCGACGGGACGATTGTCTTCACGCCATCGTCTAGACTCTCTGAATTGAATCGAATTCAAAGAGAGGCTGGAATTCAATCCCGCCGTCTCTTTCACTCTCTCTCTCTCTCCTCTCTCTCTCTCTCTCTCTCTCTCTTGCAAGCTGTGTTCTCATTGCATCTCTAACGCGAAGCGTGACCGTCCGAGCTTCGTTAGTTCCGAATAAAGGTCACATACGGTTATTTCGATCGGTATCACCAGACTGTAATTTAGTTAAACATGCGGCTCAAACGCGGATGAATATAATTTTCGAGCCGGCTTCGGGCTATCTTTGCGCAATATCTAAATAAAATCCCTCGGAGTGGATGCTTCTTTTGTATCCATTCTCGCGCTCGCCTTCTTCGCGAAGCCGTGTATCCTGCATTCCGGCGGTTCGAAATAAACGTTCCTTGCGAGGTAGCGGAGGTAGCATCCGAAATAAGCATCTTTCACGGGAATAAATAACAATAGGACAACGATATGAATTGACGCGACTGCGACGATTCTGACGAACTTGTAAGACAAATTTTGCTCCTGATAGGATTATTTCCCCGGAAGCCCAACATTTCCCTCGTAATATTTCTGCTTGTTACTCATTAAATACATTCCCGCGACAACACGCTATCTGTTTCGGCTCAATCTGCCCAACCGTCTGACAAAGCTCTCTTAATTATCTCGAATAGCTCATTACCTCAATAAACCCTGTCTAAAATCGCCTTTTCTCGTTCCAGGCCGAGCTTTGTTCGCGCGTCCTCTTAAGGACACGCGCAGCAGTGGGCCGGGAACATTGCGGAACACGGGCGTCGTTCGGTTCATCGCGAACGGGGCAGGCAGCACACGTAATAGGCACGCCGAGCGTATACCGGATGGGTCGCAACGTGTTCCAAGTATTACAAGAGCGATCTCCTGCGTGTCGGGACTGTCGATGGGCAAGAGACCGCGCGGGACACTCGCCCTCGTCACCCCGCTCGTTGCCCGAACGGCCCATCGGTTCGCGTGTGCCACCTCCGCAGGAACGTCGTCGGTCCCAGGGTGTGGCGCCGGAACCCGGAGAACGACCTTAGGCGTGACCTCGCCTGGACGACCGACGAAAGCTCACCGTCACTTGCACTCACCGTTTCAGTAGCCGCCTGAGTACGCTCGTCGCTCGACGTGAAGTCTAAGAAGGCGAGTCCTTGGCATCGCGGATGCTTCCATACATCATGTGCACATCCTGAGATCTGAAAGAAAAGGAAGAAGAAATATGAAGTATATAAAAGACAGATATACAGGTTATAACGCGTAAAATCTCTTGTATTTATTATTTACCACAGCCTCATCCCGCCCATCTCCAGTAAATATTGCATAATAAATCAGTATCGCGGCTATAACTTTTTTTCCCCCCAAACAAATTTAAGGTTAATTTGTCCCTTCGTGACAGCGCGAAATTTGCACGAACGCGCGACAGACTATTCGCGCCCTTGTACTTACGTCTTCGAGTTAGTGAACCGTTCGAACGATTGGAATTCGTCCGGCGCGACCAGCAAAAATTCCATCGCGCGTGGCTTTATTAATTTAATATCGCGAGTGCCTAGAATGAGAGCGACGGTTAACGTTTCCCGACAGCACTCGCGCTTCGCCGCGGGGCATTCGGTCGTGTAGGCGGCCGGCCGACTCTCGCACGGTGGGTAGACGAGTTTACGTCGATACACATAGCCGGTGGTGTCCTATAAGTGTATCGTCGAGAGTACGTAACAGGAAGTAACGCCGCGTGAATATTAACGAGCGCGAGCGCGCAACGCAAACGTTTACGGCTCGTTCTTCGCGGCGAGGCCTTCGCGTGCTGCGCTTTGCGACACTAGCGAGAGAGAAGCGCGAGAGAAACACGCGCGTGTGCTGCGCTCTCGACGAGGCACGTCGCGTTAACATCGACCGCCGACCGCCACGTGGATCCGGGGATAATTGAAGAATTCTCACGTTATTGACCGTCTCTTCGGTCACCCGATATACACTGGATCATCCGATTGTTCAAACCACAACGCGTTAATCAGCTCTGCGACTGACGCTACTTCTGGTAGACGTACTTACGTAAGCACGCAGCGCACTATATTAGATCATTCTTGTTAAACCATTTTTGCAGATAGAACGGTCGGTAACGTCAGCAATCTTCAATTATCTCCGCGCGGATTCGCTCTTTTGTCGATTATAAAAATAAAAGTTAACGTAAGATTAGAAAAAAGAAGAATGTCACGACACCGACCGTGGCAGCTTATTCTCTGGAGCAAGTAAACGAGTAGTTTAACAATGTATATAATAAGTTTCTTGTTGATACACTTCTCGTTGAGTAGGCTCTCTAAAATTTGACAGATTTGCAAATTTACAATTTGCGAACACACATGTTATATGTTATAGAAGATAAAATATATAATTGTATTTTTATATAAAATTTCTCTTTTTCTTAACATGACAAATACAATATCATAAGTATCTATGAAATATCACAATATCCAAAGTTGCTTTGAAGCTCCAGTTCTTCCAGAGCTAGATTCAAATGACACCATTTATATGACATGAGGTAGACAAACCATATAATGAAAAGCCATGAGAACGTAATAGTTGCACAAATTATTGTCATTTTAAATTCATATTCATACGAAGTGCAATAGCTGTATACCGAAGCTGTATACTGATCTAAATGGTTTATTCCTTGCGTTTAAATCGATCCTGGAACGGTGGTATATCCAGAATTCTAGCTGTGCCGAGAAGCACCAATACTGAAAATAAGATTATTGGATATATAAATACACAACATATATCATCATTGTGCTACTCCATAATCCATACTGTTGAACATACCAGAGGAAATTGCATACATCGCTGCTTGTCCTGCAGGATTTTGATACTTTTTGGTATGGTGATAAACATATAAACCAGATCCGAATAGACCACAACCACTGATCATTCTGCACGCGAAACATTCGCGGTCTCTCTTAGTAATAATACTGTTCACCATTGAGATATCTGACATATCTCTTGATTTTAGATAGTATTTATGCGATAGTATTTATGTGTCGCCCATATATTTGCGCGAAGCCTCGCGATACCTCGAAAAAGTGTAGAAGAAACTGTATTCGCGCAACAGTAAAATATTTTAATCTCAAACCGGCTGTGCGGGTCGAGAGCTATATAAAATACTGAGAACTATATCAAATCGTATAAAAACTGTCAACGTGTGACAGTGCGGAAAAGAATCGATGTTGAAGCCAGACGAATAGAGTCGATAAGAAATATCGATTTCTTGCAGTAAATTATGCCCTGAAAATATCAGAAATAATCGACCGCTTTGTAGTCTTTTCATGATCATTTAATATTTAATAAGTTGTTACCAATAATATTTAATGGTGCTTACAGATCACAGCTGTTGGAAGAAAGAGAAAAAAAGGAGAAATTAAAGATCTGTCTAACCTAACGTTGAGTTGTACCACTACCTCAACCTCTCATTGAAAAGCAGAGAGGAACCTGAGAGCAGCCAACACGGCGTTTTCGGTGACACCGATTTTCCGCACTGGGAAAGGGCGCCACCTGCCATCCATTTTGAGAGGGGAACTACGATGTTACATCCACTTTCAGGTAAACATCCACTCGACGGTAAAAATCTGAATGTGGTGGCAGTCCGTGTTACATCCACCACTTTCTTGATACTTGATACACGTTTGACACTTCGAATGTGATATATGTCTTCATCATTGTCGGACTATCAGAAGTATGTACGAACAAGCGGCAAGCAACTGGGCCGTTGGTCTTTATTCCTTATTTGATCCGACAAATGTTCTGCCGTTCGTGCCGCATTTATGGAACAAGCAAGTGATAATTTCGCGTTATCCGAGCGACACGAAAGTACGCGATACCGACGTGCTAGTGGGATATCTCATACTATTCTGGGTGACGTTGTATCTACTGTATGAAAAATGCCTCAACGTAAGTTATAAATAAATTCGTTTCAATTTTGTACAACCCCTGTATGTGTATTTATCCATTATATTTTTTTAATGCAGTCGCTGTTCAGACGTATGCGCTTTCCACTGGTGCAACGAAACAGAATAATCAAGGCAGTATGGAACTGCGGATTTTGCTTTGGTAGCATATGTTACATGATGTCATCAGCTACTCAAATCTTGAGCATTGCACCTCAAGAACAAGGAATAACATATCAGGAATTAGGGATAGCTCTGCACAAGAGCTTCTACTTTCATCAGGCTGGAATCAACATACTGTGTCATAGTGCTTGGACTAAGGGTTTTGCAAACTTACTCTTTGCATCATTCATCCTGAATCCATATCGACAAAAGTAATTCACTCTTCATTTTATCGTGGACGTTGCTTTTAATCGTCTATATATTCTTATGTTTGTGGCTTAGCTTCTTCAGTTTTATTTTTTTTCGCTTGCTGTTTGTTCTAAGAATCCTGAATTTGCGTTGTTTTAATGTCCATCAATATAGCCTCAGTAACTAGTGAGTATTTTGAAGTTATAGGTGGTGCACAATTACAAGTACCTTCTTAATGTACAAAACTATTGACATTGTGATAGTTAATATATGCCGGGTGATTTTGTGCATTTTTCAATGTGCTGGAAGGCCAGTCTGCAAAGTAATATTCCTACTACACTGCCAGATTTGGTTAGTACATAGTACATTTGTATCTATATCTCATATACACTGATATCGGTATATTCGTGTAACTTAAATTGTAATTATGTGTTCAGGATATATTTGTACTTGTATTATGTGCCTATATATATGCTTTGGTCAGAAGAGGGTAAATATGCGAGGACAGATCCTGGCTTGTGGCTTTGGTTTGCAGCAGAGTGCTTAGATTCAGTAAGTGTGTATTATGCTTTCTCATTATTCATAGAATGTCGTATAACTTAAAATATAGTATTATATCTTCATTAACACATGAAGAAAGCCCTCTTGGTATAAACTACATTTAGAAGCGTATGATACAAATGTGTCGATACAAATTTCGTATTTCATTAGATATGGCTAAAGATTGTCAGACATGCAAGGGCTATACATTGGCTGGAAATCTGCCTATTTCCGCCGCCCACGCAAGAAGCGATCGAATTGGCAGGCATCCATAAGAGGCATAAGGAGTCTTTGAAAAAATTTAACAATAGAACAGCAAAGAAGGCCGAGTTATGGCAGACACTGATGTGTAAGTATGCGGTTTTCGTTCCGTTCGTTCCGACGCGAAATCTGAATTGAATTGTAATTTGGATAATATGTTCAAAAAGGTGCGATGGCGATCAAGAAGAAAATCAAGAAGATTCGTCAAGCGAGGAATAATAATACAGATTTATCAATGGAAGATCCCGAAGAAGAAACTGACTTGTCTCAAGCGCACATAAAGATTAACGAGATAGCGGAGGAAGAGCAGTAGTCTGCACAAAAATGATTTTGAAAAGTATTATTTAGCACCGAGGCTCACATTAACGACGAGCGTTATTCGAACGTCTGTCGAACGAATTTCTTTGCATGACACTACGACTTTTCGTTCACACTGTACTGTGTTTCAACGTACCGACAATGCACATTGTTTGCAGCGAGCATTACTCGCTCTATCGCGAGGTTCGTATGTACCTATATTTGTATATAAGTGTAAATTAGCGGGAGAACGAATGAAGAGCAAGCGTGGAAAGTATGTCGTGTCTTCCGACGCGATGCAAGAGTGACCAGGTTTAACGACGAAAGACTGTAATACCCTGTAGATTTTGTACACAAATTAAGTTTATTCGAGAATCTCGTAGACGTACACCGGCGCTTATGTAGAAAATTCGTTATCGCGTTTACACGTGTATTGCTTAGTGGGAGGGGGAGGGGTGCATCAATTGTCACTTGTATTGCGTACGTCGCGGCCCGTAAGGATCTGCAATTAACTAGACGCCCCGGCGACACTGCAGTCGAGTTAACGCGCGTTTCTTCGAGACTGCTGTTAGGGCACATCGTTGTGCATCACCATGTTAATCTTTGACACAACCTAAAGCACTTAATGGTTACGCTAGTCATGACATTATAGGCGTAATGCGATAATACGTTCGTAGAGGTGGCGCTTTTATGCGAATCGAACACATATTTCTCTGTGCAATACGATTTTACGTGAGTCCTCGAAGCGGCGGAGTCGCGTTCCTCGAGCTACATAAATGAGAGATACGTAAGCCTGTGTTATTAATTACGAAATACGTTTGCATATTATGAGAGCTCTCATGTGTCACGCTTCGGCGTTGTCACTAATTTGCGAGGGACAATGAGCTCTCGAGACAGGCAGGCATTATATTCGCTCACGTGGCAGTGGATAGAGAGTGTATAAAAGGAACGAGTTGCTTACGCCGTGCATTGTTAAGCGCCGCGGAATTCTCGCGGCAATTTCGGCGGTAACGCGCCGGAGACGTCTCTCAATTTACGCGCGAGTCTCTCGAAGGTGTCGGACGAAACTCGGGCATCCTCCTCTGAGGTGACGTGTCGGTTCCGCTCTTCTCTGCTCGGCGGCGAAGAGAACCGATTATTTAAGTCGCGTGTCACGATCTGAACGCGCGCGGGTACGTTGTCTTTCGCTCGTGAGCGACGCAAGAATATTCCGTTACATGCGTTTCAACTGTTTTTGATAAATGCACAACGCAAATGAAGACAACGTATCTCATTCGTTAGATAAGTTTAATCGATCTTATAGACACACTCACAAAATATCTCGTTATATTACTTCATGTCGTGTGCGTGTGTGTGCGTGCGTGCGTGCGTGCGTGTGTGTGTGTGTGTGTGTGTGTGTGTGTGTGTGTGTGTGTGTGTGTGTGTGTGTGTGTGTGTGTGTGTGTGTGTGTGTGTGTGTACGGAGATTTTGTTGGTATGCTTACGGATGTATACCGTGTGTCAGAGGGATGCGACTTGCCTTTAACTATCACTGCGCTTGCGACACGCCGTTCTCATTGATCTCTCTCACGCATACACTGTTCGTTAGAACAAAGCGAAAAAGGGTCCCGGCTAAGAGACTCGTGAGAGATTCGCTTTTCAACGAACCATCGTCGTGCAAACTTTGTGAAAATGGTGAAAAAGCGCCGGGCCGGGATAAGTGATGGCGCTTTCTCGTTGAATTTGTTAATTGTTACCCAGCAAAAGACACTCGTGTATGTGAGATTTTGTATGCGCACGTTTGTTTTTTTTTCTTTTTCTCCATTTTTTCTTTTTTTTTTTTTTTATTACCTCGATAGCATCGCGAGACTGCGAGAAGACTTCGGAGCGACGTTCTCGTTGCGTCTCGGGATATAATTTACAAATGACGATTGAATTATATACGTATGCCGTGTCGTTTATCGACAAAATCATTGTATTTCGATTTCAAAATAATACATCACGCACATATTTGCAGGGTTAATAAAACTCTTACAAATTACGTCCATCGTCGGTAAATCATCTATCCACAATGAAATTTATTTAATCGCGCCGATACAATCTAAGAAGTCTTTCTTTTCATACTAAATTATATCGAAACGTACAAAGTATCAAACGACGATCGAAACTACACCTCATGGTCACCGATTAATTATGTTTCATCTCGCTAATTAAAATTATCGATCGTAGTACTCGTTACGTTTTGTCTTATATATTTTTCTTTTCCTCATCTTTTTTTCCTCCTTTTGGCAAGAACGGCGACGCACCGCCGTCGTTGGTGAAATGAATTCGGAATTTAACGGTACCCGGTAGGAAGACAACAAATCATGGTAACGCCACTTAAACGATTCGTCCTCGTATGTGTGTATATATTATGCGCTCTGTTAAAATTCGTCAATAATAAACGCACGCGTCTGGTCGGATCGGTCGGTCGGTCGGTCGGTCGGTCGGTCGGTCGGTCGGTCCTTTGTTCGTTCGTTCGATCGATGGGTCGGTGCGCGGCGCTTGAACGAATACACAATTACGAAAGTTATACCCTTATTACAAACATATACACATTATGAGCAATAAAAGTTGAGTCCTCTAAACTTCCTCACACTTTAGGCCCAACCTGTACCTCTGCGTCGTGTAATCGATGCAGATATTTAGAATATTTCACTTTTTATTTTATTTAAGTTTTTTTTTTTTTTTCTTACGAGAGAACACGCACTTTCGTTCTTTGTGAAAATATGGCCCCATTGTTACAGGCTCGATGTAGTGTTGGGAAATCGTAGTATTCCACATTTTTATTTTGTTCCTGAGTCTGCAACAGGCTTCGTACAACTTCGCGCCACTTGCATCCTCGCGTCGGCAAGTTTCTCCTTCCGTCCGTATTCTTTCTCTCTTTCTCTCCATGCTCTACCTTGCTTTTTCCTCGGTAAATCCGCACGAACGCATCCTTCCGTGCGAAAAAAATGGTCCTAACGTCTAAACTTCCGTTTCGAACGCGGGGTGGTGGTGGTGGTGGTGGTGGTGAACGTTTCGACAATATCGAGCTGTTGTTTATTCGCTGCTCGGAAGAGACGGGGAGGGTGGGATCGGAGAGGGATTTTAACATGCAGAGTCTGGATAGGATAACGCGCGTTGCGTCGATAAACATTACCGTCTACCTAGCCTGCCCGAGGGAGAGCCACGAATGCAACTGGCACGAAATCGCACTGTTAAGATCTTTCTGAATTAACTCTATTAGTATATACGTGTTTCGTCCTCCCATTACCTACTATATATTCATTTTCTTTATTAAACTTCATTATATTTTCCCTAGTCGCGAAACAGGCCGCATCTGAAACCCGGTGACGATAAGCGGGCTCCTCTTATCGCTCGAATCCAACCGCACGATCGCCGCCACGTCTGTTAGTACATGCGCGACTGATAACGATACAGCCCAATCAAAACGATTGCAATTTTCGAGACTATTAACCGGATCGGCGATCCGGAGTACGGCGAGGATGTCTCGGAATTACAATTGCAGAAGACCCGACTGGCTGGCGAAAGCAGCCGGAAATACACGCGCGAAGAACGCGCGTTTCGTCGCGAACGACAGAGGGTGAATCGCGCGCGCGCGGGCAATTTCCAGGCTTAAATCTATCACACTTGGTTGAGGTTGATTTTCTTTAACCCTTCATCGCCCTCGTATGAGGCAAACGCTCAGTTTACACTTCTTTCTTCTTTAATTACTTAGATGTGGCATAAAAGTTGACTCTGAAACTTTCTGACATTTTACTTATAACCATTTAGATTATATCTGTATAGTTATTTTCTGAATTATGTTAATACAATTTTTTTAACACGAGAAAACTAAGATTCGTTTTTTTAAACGAGGGCAATGGAGGGTTAAAGCCGTATCTTGCCCCGACTCGATTTGTTTTTGCGTCGACTCGATCGCGACATTTCGAAGAGAGCGTGTCGGCACGCTCGTTCCGCTGCAACGAACGCCATGTGCCGGCGCGATAAGCACCTCGCGCGCATGCGCGCACCGGCCGCGCTTCAGCCACATGAATGACCACGTGCTGAAGCGGCCAGCTGACGCGGCTCGGGAGTGGGGGCAAGGCCGCGTTCCATTCTTGCGTAAACGCGTACGTGACGGAATGTCGCACGCTTGCGCAAAGCGGAACCTCGACGAGTCGCCATTGTGAGTCGGCGCGCTGATGAGCGTCGGGCTGATCGAGAGCGCGGCGGTCGATACAGCGGTCGATAATTGGACTTGCAGCGGTCGTGGATGCTTGAGCGAGTGGTGATTGGAAAGCTGAGACTATCGCGCGTTTGTGACTGGCGTGTAATCGTTTCTCCTCGGAGTCGGGATTGATCGATGACGAGTTAGATCACTCTGACGGAGAGCATCGATCGTCTTCGGACTGAAGCGAAAATCCGCGCTCTCGCGCGGAAGCAGCAACTCTTGCGATAATTGGTCTAACTTGGCTCGTGTTACGTGCAATCTGTCTGTTGTTTCTGCGAGTTCTGTCGGCCAGTTGGGTCTTCGATTATAATCCCGAAACATCCCGCATCCGCGAGCAACGTATATCAAAAATTCTAGTTTAGTGTAAAAGTATATGCCGTCTCGAATATACGTCGAAAAGAATTCAACTGCAGCGCACAACGCGCGCGGAAAATAGAATCACATATCACCGGCCAGGTGCGCAATTTGGATGGCGCTCTCCTGTCTGATTCGAGAAACAAGAAGATCCACCTCGCATTCATCGGATTATTGTATTACCTATACGTTATGAACTTCTTCTTACTTCTTCTTACTCCTTTCACGTGCTACACGGAATCAAACGCGATCAACGTGCAAGTGGTTGAGACGTATTATGCTTTTTTTTTCTTTTCATCGTGATATTCTTTCGCCCTTTTACTTCCTTCTATACGTTTGCGCGGAAAGCTCATCTCCCGCTGTAGTTCGAGAATTCTTAGCAAGACGACAAAAGCCAACGCACGAATATGATTGTGAATCTCCGTGAAGCAGTCTCGCGTCTCCTCCTTCTCCTCCTCCCTCACCTGTGTGCTCCTCCAGATCATAATCAATTAACGCATCTGTACGAGCGCATTTCTCTCTTTGCAAACAACAGTACGGCTACATCGACAGGATCGATCGGAAAGGAATTCAACAGCGCTCTCGAAGCCAATTCGCGGGGATCGCGGGGAGTTGGCGATTACGCAAAATGAATCGTTACCAAGCTCATTTTAATCTCAGGATGCAGCAGGGTGCTCCTCAGCGGGGAGAGGCGCAAGTTTGTAAAAATTCAAGTAGCGGGGAAATAAATGACTTCGTTAAATTTCTCCGTCGAAAGCGTCGGCGCGAGAGAGGGACGGCTCCCTCTTTCTCTCTTTCTCTCTCACTGAAGATCAGCCGAGGAAAGGAGAAGATTTAATCGGAGGAACGACGAAATATATATATATATATATATATATCTCGCGGAAAGAAAACACAAATATCTCAGCGAGCTCACAAAGCCTTTCAAGGAGCACGTTATACATTCTAGGATCGATTCGCCGCCGGTCGTTCCGCCGGCGAGGACGAGATCGCGCGCTCGTTAACGCTGACGTTGCGCCGCGCGCTGCGCAGCGCTGTATTGTTTGGCGTATTGTCTCAACAATAAGAATTCTTCGTTCGCCAGCGGCCATGCGAGCCGCGCGCGTACGCGGCTCGCACATTTGCGCAAAGGTCGAAGACTCAGCGAGGCTTCAGTCTTTCGGACGTTAATACGTTAAGTAATCGCTTGTTGCAGGTCGCGTATACGTGCTCGTATGTGTTGCTGTTGACGACGTGTTCACGCGCTGTCTCGCGCGAACGCACCCACGCACGCACGCACGCACGCACGCACGCACGCACGCATGCACGTACGTGCGTGACGATAACGTAATTAGTAATTGTCCCTCAGAGGCTCGTGACGATGTGTGGCTTGGCAGTGGTGGAGGCGATCTCGGAGAGCCGTACGTCGATGGGGATGCGATCGTCGTACAGGGTAGGCGCTTGCAGTATAATCCCGGCTGTGCCGACGATCACGGCTAGTGTGAAGATACAGAGGAATAGTCTGTCGAGCACCATCGCGACGTACTTCCAGTCCTCTTTGACCTGCAGCGCGAGTGGTGGTCGGTGAATAAAGCGAGATAAAGAGCGCGGGGAATTGGCTAATGCTCGAAAGCTCATTTGCCATTGAAGCTAAAGCGCCGCACGGCGCTGAAACGGCCGTTGTCTTCCCGCTAGCGAAATGGCGTGCATGCGATGCGTAATGAAAATTGTGCAAAAATATCCGAACGCGCAAAGCTGATCTATAGCGAGTGCTCTCTCCCGAGACTCTCTCCCGTCAGACATGAACTCCTTCGCGCAGACGGTATGTATGTGTGTGTATGTGTGTGTGTGTTTGTAATCATAATTACTCTAGTGGAATCCTCTTCCCTCTTCGTGTGATCGGCGATGAAGCGGATGCCTTCGATGGCCTTGTACAGTTCTGGGCAGTGATGCCAATGATGAAGCGTGTTGCAGAGAGCGTCAACGCTCTCCTCCGTCGGGAGCTGCGGCGGCGGCGGCGCGGTGGCCGTCGCCGCGGGCGAACCGTGGATCTGGCACGTGCTCCCTAGATTTACCGCTCCCAATTCCCTGAACAGACGATATGCAAAGTTGCAAAATGAGATGACACGCCCGGTGGCTTAGAGAGAGAGAGAGAGAGAGAGAGAGAGAGGAGAGAGAGAGAGAGAGAGAGAGAGAGAGAGAGAGAGAGAGAGAGAGAGAGAGAGAGAGAGAGAGAGAGAGAGAGAGAGAGGCGTCCTAAAGAGAGACCGAAGGGGAGGAGAAGCGAAGTTATGAAAAGGAGAAGCGGTGTTATGAAAACAAAGAGAGGGAAAGAGAAGCACGTCCGTCCGAATAAGAATCTCCTGGCGATTGAGCCTCCGATGCAATTGTCTCAGTTGCGGACGTTGATGCGACTGTGCGCGCAATTCCGTGGAAAAGGGAAAAATCTATGTTGATTCACTTTCAGACGCGCGCACAGACGCAATCGGACATCGCGGGTCCAATCTATAAAATATGCAATACACAACATCGACGGTTGGATATGCAAAATGTTTTTTTCCGCAAGGAAATTTACGTGCGTGTGTTACACACATATATACACCGCATGAATATACAAAATAAAGAGAAAATCGTAAAGCGACGCGATGCGACGTTCATCGTACGGAGATTCGAGCTTTGTGATGATTAGAGATGTGCGAACTATTCGAATTCGAATCGAATCGGATCGAATCTAATGTAATTCAATTCTATTCGAATCCGAATCCCTATAATCCGAATAGGAATCAAATGCATTATCGTTTGCGCGCATCACAGCTACAAAACGGGCCATCTGGGCCTGTGCACGTTTGAACCCTTAACTTGTAGTTAACTTAACTTATAATTAATGACCCAATTATAAATTATTTCAATTATTTAAATAAATATGTATTTTACTTTAAGATGATATTACAATGTCAATATTCCCTTTCATATTCAAAAGCTTCCATCATTATTTGCATGTTTAATAGTCATGTTAAATTTTTTAATGATTCGATTCGATTCGAATTCGAATTTAAAAAATGAGATTCGATTCGATTCGAATTCAAATTAAAAAAAAATGAGACTCGATTCGATTCGATTCGACATAAAAATCTCCTTGATACGCATATCTCTAGTGATGATCAATTAAGCGTCGCGCATGCAGTGTTCCGTACCTTGCGAGAGGTACACAGGTCTTAGCGGTTACGGTAAATATTAGGGCTACCGGAAAGTCTTTCAAAGCCTTCGATTCCCCGTGGTTACGGTAGTACGAGTTCTCATTGTTAATAATATTTATTGCGCACATCAGCTTTCATCGAGATCGAACTTACTCTTGGAAGCGTTTGGCAGCGTTTGAACCGAGTGAAAAACACGGGAAAAACGAAAAAAACTTTCCGACATCCCGAATATATTTTAGGTGGAGACACACACCGAGGCTGCAGCTCGTCCCGTGAATCGACACTAGGAAAAAGTACAGACGACTCGACCAGCTCCGAGGCCGACGTCTCGACGAACAGTGATGGGTCTCGCAATTCGAGACCGTTGCATGTTCGGACCATCACGCGATGCCCATGATGCCCGGCCATGCTACGCCTGTCTATCCGGTACTGCGGCCTGAAATGGAAACGGTATTGTTGCGAAAACACGGCGCGCGTTCACCTCGAGAGAGCCGAGAGGATTCGGCCTTTTCCCCCGCCTAATCAGGCCTGACTCCGGAATTATGAAGGAACGTCGCGAGTACACACCGCGAGCGAGATTCGACGTGCGCACAAGTACGCCCAGATTGCGCCAGCGCTTTACGCACGAGCCTTCGTCTCTTTTCAATTCTCCTCCTTCTTTTTAACCGGAAACTAGTGCCGCACCCGAAACTTTCTTCCTTTTCCTTCCCCTCGACGCTAAGTTATTCGCTCTAAAGGCAAAAATACAATCCGGTTCGGCTAAAAAGGCCAACGAGAAACGCGAATATCCTGCGCGTCCTCTCATCATCATAATTGGATTCACGAGTTCTTTCGATCATACGCCTCGTTTGTCTCTCTTCTTAGACATTCTTTCGTTCTCCTTCTCCGCTTCTCTCCGTTTCCCTCGGTATTTTTAAACGCTTCCATTTCTCTACGTTTGTTTTCAGATGTTCATAATTCCGAAGCCCTCGCTCGTCTCCCTCTCTCTCTCTCTCTCTCTCTCTCTCTCTCGGTGCTCCTCTGCGCACTAACTGAAGCAAAGAACTAACAGAACTCGCCGAGGACTGATATCGCGTGTCCATGGTCCATCTAAACTTGAGAGAGCGAGCTGGATCGGCGCGCGGTGAGGCGAGATTCATGGAAATCGCGGCACCGAGAACACACACACCGAGTCGCGACTACTGCACATGCTCCTAATTTCTAGTCTCCGCCAAGTTCCGCGGGTGTTTCGCTACACGCCGAGTATACAGTCGAGTGACGTGGGAGAAACGGCTCTACGGAAGTTGCACAGCCACGGTTGAACAACAGCCAGCCGCTGGCGCGATGCGTCATAAAATAAAACGAGTGAAAAAACACACGGTCACCGCTCGAAAAGCCATCACACTCGGCTCGGTCTCGATTTTACCCGTCGAAGCCGCCTTAACGCCGCGGCTTTCAACATGTACTCGGCTTATTCCTCGCCGTGCATGCTCGCGAGCTCCGTTCGCTCTCCGTTCGTTCGTCCGACTGTGTTCGCGAGTCGTCCGCGAGACTCAGAGCTGCGAGCTGCGATTGAAATAAACGACGAATATTTCGCCGCCGGCCAATCGATACACGAACGACGCGCGCTCGGGGGATCAGGAGATTTTATTTTCACGACGACGGAGCGAGGGTGTGAGAGACGCGCGCGGCTAATGATCGACGGCTCACGGATCGCTGATGGAACTGGGAGTCGGGGAGAAAGGGAGGAGGGAGCAGGCAGAGTGCTAATGCTTGCAGGTATGACGCGACACTAACGCGTCACGTGCACAGGGAAGACGCTAATGAGTGCTTGAATGCCCGCTGGCGTGATTCCAATGACCGGGCTAGACGCCGGAAGAGTGTACGTATATATCTTGCCTGGAATCGTAATCGGTTCTCTGCGATGGCGTATTATACCTGCGCATTACCAGCAGTCGCGGCAGAACGTGGATGAACACGCGTCGGATCCACGGCGCCATCACGTGGGTCTGCGGCGAACGGAAGTGAACGTTGAGGACCACCACTGTTACGCATATACTGCAATGCAAGCCGAACAAACGGGAAGTTTGCAGACGGAGTTCGTTCCATCTGGAGAGGTGGCAAGACCGCCGGGCTGTTTGGATCCTCGACGAGGTCGGGATCAGGATCTGGATACGCGCGGCATCGTGAGGTCACCACGCTCCTTCCCGACGCGCTCGAATCGAATCACGTCCTACCTTTGCTTCGGCGAGAGAGAGAGAGAGAGAGAGGGAGAGAGGGAGAGAGAGGAGGAGAGAGAGAGAGAGAGAGAGAGAGAGAGAGAGAAAGAGAGAGAGAGAGAGGATACTGTTGACCGAGCCGGTTGTCCGGCCGATCATTCGCTTTCTCTCCCGCCGCGCGGCGTAACGAAACTCCGAACTGGCGGTGACTCTGCGGGAGCCTGGGAGAGATGACCTCGCGATGCCGACGGAATATATTAAATTCCGAGCTGGCGCAGCCACCCGGACGCTAGAATGACCGGCGTCGACTCCGCGCGAGCGACGAGCGACGAGCGCGCGAACGGGCAGCAGCGGAGTAAATTTCCGCGGGAGAGAGGAGCGTGAAATTTCCACGTGCGAAATGGCTGAGCCAGCTCGGTAGAGACTTACGCGCTCGCTACGTGATCGCATCCTGCGATACTACTATATCGTTATTTACCGTACCTGAAGGTGTCGAGGATCATGGTGAAGAGGACGAATTTACCGAGGAGCGGTACCACGAGCGACGTGGGCGGGATGATCTCGGCCAGCAAGAGGAAGAACACAGTCAGCGACAATAAAATCGAAATGGATAGGCTGACCTGCGGTAGAAGGGCCGAGAAAAAAAGGGTCTGCTTGATACGACGGTACAGTCACATTACTTATACAGGATACGCTCGCATATATCGATATATAGACCCAAGTCTTATACTAGCCGGGGGGTGCAAGAAAGGACTGATTCAACGCGATTGCTCAAACCTTCCCGTCCCGGGGAATTTACTTCTTCGACCCTTGGATCTATATATTATTTCAAAGACTTTATATATATTGGGTGTGTGAATATGACTCCGCCCTTTTTTGTTAAAATGAAACACATTTGCTTGTTTAGAAAATTAAAGAAAAGTTTATTGAAAGTATGCTCCATCTGCAGCTACAACCTTCGCCCATCTTTCAGGTAATTTATCCTTTATTCCTTGCCCGAAGAAGTCCTGGTCTTTTGAGCTGATCCAATTATCAAGCCAAATTTTGATACTTTCGTATGAAGCGAACCGTTCTCCCGTAAGATCTGACTGCATCGTCCGGAATAAGTAGTAATCTGAAGGAGCTATGTCTGGAGCGAATATGGCGGCTGGAGTAGCACTTCCCAGTCCTGTCCATCTAAATATCTTTTCACGACTTCTGCGGTATGCGGTTCGGCATTATCATGCTGAAGAATTAATTTGCTGTGCCTATTCACCCATTCTGGCCGTTTTCCTTCTATGGCTCGCTTCAAACGCATTCGGATTGAGTTTGGCAACAATCCTCTGTCAATGAAGATGCTTCCAATTCAGCATCTTCAAATTTTTTTGGTGGTTTCCCATGTTCTCTGTCCTCAGTTCCAAAATCATTATCTTGAAATCGTCGAAACCATTCCTTACAAGTTGTATCAGATGGAGCATGATCACCGTAAATCTCCACAAGCAAACGATAAGTTTCCGCTGCGCTTTTCTTCGCAATAAAATAGTGTAATAATACTTCCCGCAAATGATGTTTGTTTGGAACGAAAACCGACGTTTTCAAGTAGGGTTAAACACTTGTTGCTTACACTTAAATCAAATTTCACGTAGTGCGTTTGAAAGTTGACATGAAGTACTATGCCAGTTATTAGTACACGTTCACAATACTAAAAGCAACATCTGTTGGGAAAGGGCGGAGTCATATTCACACACCCAATATATATATATATATATATATATGTCTGATGTAAACTCCTTCGTGCTTTAACAAGGTGCTCGTAAACAAGGCAACGTAGAACGTAAAAAGTGTGGAAAATCAATCATGTGTGTATAAACGCACAAACACCGCGCAAATATTTTCGACAATTTCTACACTCTACCGTCTCGCCTTATTCGAGAGAAAGAAGGCGCAAAGGGGAGAAGAGATTTGAGAGACTCATTACCTGAAATGCCAACAATTTTGGTCGCAAGGAAAAGGGAACACGAGACACAGAAACATTAAACGTTACTCGAGAAGATTGCATTAAAGAAAGGTGCGCGCGGGGGAGTGTCCTGAACGGTTTTAATTTCATTTCCGTTCTGTTCCCCCCCCCCCCCTTTTTTCTTTTTTCTTCTCTTTCTCGTCGCGCAACGCGTAAAGTACACGGGACGCGCCTCCAGCTGCAAATCCGCCGCAACGACGGCGAAATATACGCGGGATGCATGTATACGGCTTATGCACCTTGGGAGTGCATCGAGGCCGATTGGAGAGGGTATTGTCTCTCTGTCCTTCCGCATTGATCCTGAGCGCTGAGCACGTCGCGCGAGAACGTCGAAGGTGCTCTCCCGCTCGATCCTCTTTCCCCCGTCGCCCTCCCGCCCCTCCCAACCCGCCCGATTCCGTATCCTCATTGCGTATTCGCCGATTGCTAAACGACCGGCACTCTGACATTTGACCTTTTCTTCCCTTTTCCTATCGGCTCGCCTCGATCCTCCTCCCGTCCTCCCCCCGTATCCTTGCGCCTTCGCGGCGACAAAGCGGAACAATATGTCTGAATTATGTAAGCCGGTAAGTGGATATCGGTGCTCGAGGTCAAGTGTCTTACGTGGCGCTTAAAGACACAACATCGGCGAAAAGATCGATCGCGAATTAAACTGTAATGGCGCGCGACCGGCTGTACCGTTCCCTATTCTGATCTAATCGAGCGAAACCTTTGCGCCTGCAAAATTAATTTCTGTCTATGTCGCCGCGAGGCAAAAGCTCCGGGGGCATTTAAAGACGCGACATCGATCGCGAATTAGAGCACGGCGACGTGCGAGTCCCATCGCTCCAGTCTGATCCTCGCGAAATCTTCGCGATCCTCCGAACATTAATTTCTCGTTCTCACTTCCTTTCTCTCTCTCTCTCTCTCTCTCTCTCTCTCTCTCTCTCTCTCTCTCTCTCTCTCTCTCGATGAGAAACTAGCCGAGGATATTCAAAGTCGCGACGCCGACGAAAAGGTCGTTGTTTGTTTCATTCAATTTCACAGACGGGCTCTGCCCATGCAAGCTTCGCGACTTACCGAAGGAAAAGAATTCACAACGAAAGGCGCGGCGAACTGAAGCGTACGTCGCAAAGTGCGAAGGAAAAGATAAGAGAGGAGGATTCTGAGATCGATTGAACGGTCAACGTGTGTGTGTGTGTGTGTGTGGTGTGTGTGACTCGGTTACCTTCTCGCCGCTGTCGCTTGGCAGGTAAAACACCAACACCGTGAGGAAGGATATCCCCATGCACGGTATTATGAGGTTGACGGTGTAGAACAGAGTCTTCCGTCTCATGGTGATGTTGAAGGTGATGTCGAGGTAAGGCTCGTCACAACACGTGTAAAACTTTTCGTTTCTGCAACACGCGCATCCGCACTCGATACATGTCGGATTCTCGCTATCCGCGTCTAGGCGTCGGCGGATCCCCCGTTAAAAGCGCTCCTCAACGACACTTTCGTCACGCCTCAATCGGAATTATATTCGGAAAGAAAAGTATTTGATGGAAGACGTTCTGTCCGACGTTGCCCGGACGGACAGTGAGAATCCGGCCTTATGTTCAACGACCTGCGTTAATCGCGTCGGTCGCGCCTCGTGCGATTTCTCGGCAAGCTGTACGATCCCGAGCCGAAGCCGAGGAGTCTTTCACGTGTGTGTTCAGGCTATTTATCAAGGGGCTTATTACTAATGCACCTTCGCGTCTGCCGCCGGAGAGAAAGGAGTCGTAACGAAAGGCGCGATGAAACTGAACTCGCTTAAGAATTAACGACTGAAACGCGATAGGGGGAGCCGGAGCTCCCCACATAGCCTGTGACTTGCCGGAGGACTTGTCTGGTCCGCTCTTCGGATAGCCGAGCGCGAGAGATATCGAGTGCTCGAGGAGGATCCGCTAAGGATCTACGGACGTGTAACAATGGCGTACCTTACAGCAGGGACCTCTAGTATGTCCCACTCGACGGAAGTATAAAACTCCGACAGATCGACGCCGATGTCGACGACATTGCTGCCTCGGACCTCGTCGATGTGTCTAAGATCGACCTTGTAACAGCAAATTACTAAAATTTACAATGCATCGTCGCGGTATCGCGCCGCCGAGCGCCCGAGACGAGCGACGGACTCCTGTCACGTTCGCTCTCTCTTTCTCTCTCTCTCTGCGGCGTAAAGCCCGTGTCACCACACTGCGGATCGAAGATCAAGGATCGCGGATTGAAGATTAGATTTCGACGAGATCAAGGAACTCCGGCTTTGATTTGCTTTATTCCGATTGATCACATTTCAATCTTCAATCCGCAATCCTTGATCTTCAATCCGTAGTGTGTGACACGGGCTTAAGGTCGCGCGCGCGCGATCGGAACGGAGCCGCGCGCTCGGCGCTGCATAAGGTGAGAAAACCGCACGCGCGGTTGCAAAAAGTAAGAAGAGCCGGGGCGAAATATCGCGAGGAGACACTCGAGGGGTTTTCAAATAACATTTAATATGTAGGTCAGCCGATTCCCCCTCGGCCGCCTTATCAACTGCGCGGCGTCTCGCCGTTCATATTCGATCGGCGAGGCCGCGCGCGTTCGTCTCTAACAAGCGACATTTCGCCCGATAAAATAAAAAGATAACAAGCAACTGGATCTTCCAGCGGACGATGTCTAACGATCGGCGGCGCTAATGCGCGTCGTAACGTGCCGCGGAAGTCACGAGCGCTATTTTCAGGATTATGGCCGTTTTCTTGGACAAGAAAACACCGAGAACACGTCGCGCCGGCCTCGCCAAATCAAACATTTCAAGCTCGTGTTTGCTCCTCCGTGCAAATAACAGGCGGAGCAACGGCACGTCAATTAATTCGCGATTTCATTTCTTGTCCCAATGAAACACGATCTTCGAGCGTCTCGGGATTGATGGAGCCGAGCTATTGTTTGCTCCAGATCGAGAAGAAGCTCCCACCGATCGCCGCGTCGTCAAATTATCGGCTCGCGAAGATAAGAATCCGCAGACGAAACAAGAGGCCGAGGCCGAAGTGTTCTCAGAGCGATACGACAGTTTTCATAGACAGGTGGAAGGATCAGTTTCCTCATTTGTTTGTAAGACGAGGCTGCCAAAGTGGCAAGGATCACCTCTCGACTTGCATTCCCGTCTAAAGAGAGTCTAAAGAGAGAAGGCGGGAATCTTCCTGGGACATGGGAGTGATAACGATAGGCGGTTCTCACCTGGAAGCCGTCGTAAGTCCACGAGCCGAACTTCATCACGCACGTCTGCTCGTCGAAAGGAAAATATTCGACGTCGATCTCGCAGGAAGACTTGTAAATCGCCGGCGGCTTCCACTCGACCCTACCCGTGTAGTTCAAAGTCGCCTTCGTCGCCAGCGTCACCTCGAAATTGCCGTCGGCGCTGTCGAACACGTGAACCGTCACTCGCGAGTCCTGTCACGCGCTTGAGAGTTCACATAGCACATACATACACACACACACACACACACACACACACACGCACGCACATACGTAGGCAGTCTGAAAAGTTCTCGACCTGACACATACATGGCATTAGAAATTGTCAAACTATAATTGTATTGGAAAGTGGTATCCCTGATATAAACCCTGGTGTAAAATTTTATTCGATCTGCCAAGTATCGTTCGAGTAGTAGCACCGGTTGAAAAAGCTTTGTGCGAGATGGGTGCCGCGCATTTGCTAACGATTGACCAGAAACGCATTCGAATGCGCGTTTGGCACATTTTAATCGTTTTAAGCAAACTAAAATGGATTTCAAGCGTCCTTTCATAACTATTGATGAAACTTGAATCCACCGCTATATACCAGAGCCAAAAAGAACCTTCCGGAATCACACTCTAATGATGGTATTGAATTATTGGAAAGACGTTGGGATAAATGTATTGAAGTCTCAAGAGATTATATTGAAAGATAAAACATATTTCACGGCGAAAGAATTTTCCTGCATCGCTAGGCCGAGAACTTTTCAGACTGCCCTCGTAGACAAAATAGACAGAATCAACGGCGTCAATTGTTGCCTTACTTGTTGTATAAAACTATATCGGGCCTCCATATGTGATCCGATGGCACGTGCAGCATCTCCACCCCACCGTACTCCTTTGGATCCCATTTCAACTTGTAATCGTACCACGACTGCGAACAGAGAATCGACGCGATACGTACACTGTCGCATTATTATCTCCCGCTCTCATCGTGCACCCTCTCTCGCTCTCGCGCTACGTTGTCACTTTTCTTTCCGCCGATAATCGCTGGCTGAGGCAAAAGCTGACGATAGACTGCAGCTTTGCATTTTATTCGCCGTCTTATCCGTCGCAATTCTGCTAACCTCGCGCCGGAGGTCATATCTCACGATATCCTCGCACTCGAAAGAAAGATGACTCCAAGAGAGAAGTAATCGGAAGTCGGGGAGGGGCAAGAAAGAATCGACGACCGTGTTACGTTGTAATTATTACGTTACATACGCCTCGTCACCATCGACCATGAAGAATTGCCGTAAAAATATCCGGACGGAGCATTCCACGGTCCGATTCGCGGTAAAGAGAAAAAGAGAGAGAGTGAGAGTGAGAGAGAGAGAGAGAGAAAGAGAGAGTTTCGGGCGCCCCGCTCTGGCTGAGTAAACAGTTCACACTCGGTCGAGAGATGTTCTCACGTCGATGTCCGTGACTTATCTCCGCGCATAATGAACATTCGACGCCGGCAAGGCTCGGTAAAGGCTCGCATCGTGGGCGCATCTGGCCGATCGGCAGTTTAGTCCGCGTATTTAAATTGGGAGGGCGACAAAGGGGCCGTCGTCGTCGCGGCGGCGGTACTTCGGCGCACAGAAGCATATTTTGCAACTTTCCTCATCGAGAGTTAAGGCTGAAGCGCGGAGATTTGCATAGGTACATGGCCGCGGCGCGAACTCTCGGCCCTGCCTCTCTGCGATTAAAATCGTGTGTCCCGCGCTTTATCGAAAAATCTCCGCGCCATTGTCCGGCCATTCGACCCCGCGGCCGGCCTCAAAGCTTTCACGGGATTTCCCAACAAGACTCGGCCATGCCGCTGCGCGCACGTCGCGTCGGCGAGACGCAGGAAACAAAAGTTTCTCGCGCGGCGATTCCCAACTCGCAATTTATCGAGTAGACGCCTCGAGAGACGCAGACGCGTCAAGCGCGTTCGCGAGACTCGAGACCGATCGCTTCGCGAATGCAAATGTCGGGGAGACGTCAACGTCCGTCTCGCGCGCGCGGCTCCCCAAAGTGCTTCGACGTTCGTCTTCCCGATGAGGCTCCGATCGGCAATTCTCGCCGAGTTCGCGCAAAATCAGCCGCGCGAGCAATAGCAGCTTTTTCATTTCCACGATTGTTAACGATATGCCAGCGCGCGACGCCATCGACGACGCTCGACGCTGTCCGCGGCGTCTTCGCCGAGGGGGAGAATCGACTTGAGAGATTGGCCGGAAAATCTGCAACGCGTCGCTTCGTTCCCCGATCGATTCTGCGGGATTTCAATGCGAATCCATGGCACTTGCGCGCGCGCGCAAAGACACGGCTCGCTTATTACCTGGCACTTTTCCATCGACGCCGGCGTTATAACGCGCACGGTGGAGCGATACTGCGAAGGCCGGAAATGCCACTTCCTTCGGGCGTGGACACAGCATTATGCGTATGCCATGTTGAATATTAGCCCGGAACCGGTCGTCACTTACGCGCGTGCATATTTACCGGATAGAATATTACTTACGCCGCGCGCGCAATTCGGTCGTGTTTGACCGAGCCAAAGGTAACGCTTGGTTAAATAGCGAGTGCTGTGTGTGTGTTCTGACATAACGTATTAAATATTCATTGCAAAATGGTGCGAGCACACGCACGCACGCACGCACGCACGCACGCACGCGAATCTTCGTAATCCGCGGAATTTCAGCTCTGACTCGCGGCAAAGCCGGCGGATTAAATCCAAAAGCGCGGGCAACGAGTCGAGCGTTTGATCGCCACGGCGTTTTGCATCGATTGCGCTCTTCAGCGCGCGCTCCTTCCCGCGAAGCGAGACCGTTGAGACGGCTCTTCGCGCGACCGCCACTCAAATTTTCGCAATACCTTCGACGTATCTCGTCGAAGCTGAGTCGCGGTGAGTCGTTGCGCAACTCGCTCGCACGGAGGAGAGTCTTTCGTTTCGAGCGCTCCGCGGGCGCGTTTTCGTCGGCGAAGACGGCAAAAATTCCGCAAACTCGCTTCGGTCGATCGTCGAGCGGTCTTTTCTTCTTCCTCTACGCGCGAAATTCAGCGCTGTTTGATTCAGGAACAGCACACCGGGGTGGCCGGTCTCGCGCCCGAAGACCCTCGTCGCGGATTAACCGGCTGGTCAGTCCACAAAAGCCGCGGCCGAGTTGCTCGCGAACGCGGCAACGTTTTCGGCCCGGTTGCGCCCGGCCGCGCGAGCCGTTTTAATCCCGCTGATAAATCGCGACGGGATTAACATTTTTGCGCTCGCCAACTTCGCGATAACATTGATACGTGACGAATCGCGGCAACTTTCCGCTCGGCCTGCGGCGCCGGCCGTTGCTTTCATCGCCAGTTCCGGGATGTGTACGCGCCGTTGTGCCGAGCTTTATCGAGCCACGTCGATATTTCCTTCGCGATCCTTCCGCGGCCGATGGACGACTCGGTCGGCAGGCGAAGCTGCTGGAAGACGGCTGATACGGCGAGCCGCGCTCCAGCGATACACGAGACGTGTAACCGGTGTGCTTTTTACACGAACGAGCGGGCCGCTCGGTATCATTGACACTGGCGCGACATAAATCGCTAGGCCGGCAGCTGCAGCGGAATATCCGGGAGAGTGAAGAACTTGACGGGAAAATGTCCAAAACGCGAGCTCCGGAAGAGTCGGGTCGGTGTGATGAACGAAATCAGCGTGAGCGTGTGCGCGCGCGCGCGCGCGCATGTGTGTGTGAGAAAGAGACCCTGAGAAAGTTCACTTCTCATGGCTCTCGTGAATGTTGCACATAACTACCGGGTGAAATAATGATTATAACAGACAGCCGTGTGTCAGTGACGCCGACTCGTCTGTCGTAATTTCATCAACGAGGGTCTGCGGGAGATTTATTAAGGGACGACGCTTAATCATGTTATCCCCCGAGTATCCGGCCCTCTATAACGACTCGGTTTCTCTCCCTCTTCAATCCGCTGCGAATCGCGTATTTATTACACGAATCTATTTCGCGGTCGCCGTATATCGTGGCGGGACGGAAAAACGGTCGCGAACATGGCGAGAATCTGTCTTACGTAATCCGCGCGGCGTTTGAAAGTGGGTTGCACGGTTCAGCGGAGTTATTTTCTGGCTTTCGGACCGGGGAGCTTCTGTCCGATCTTCGTGTTTCCGTGCGTTCATCCGCGTACGAAAATCTACGCGCGGCCATATGCGAGGTGACGCACGTCATCGCCAGGAGAGCCAGCGCGCGGATATTTGTTTCCCGCGATCGGCCATCGGCCATCGGCGGGATTTTACAATGTATTCCGGGCTCTCTCTCTCTCTCTCGCTCTCTCTCGCTCTCTCGCTCTCTCGCTTTGGGATTTTCCCGAGCGAAAATCGAAGATCGGAGATACACGACGAGCGCGAGTGTGACGGTCGCGCATACGCGCGCGCTTTCATCGCGCGTTTCTCGATATTTTGCCGTCCGTCGCTCTTCTCTCTCGCGTGGATCTTACAGAATATATAATCTCAGAATTTATTTATACGTATTATACATCTATTATATATCTATTATATATGTATATGTATATATATGTGTGTGTGTGTGTGTGTGTATGTATACCTGCTCGACCCAGAGGTTCGTCGTCATGATCTGATTCTTCAAGTTCTGCAAGAGAGAAATAATCTTGTGAGAATACATCGCTCTCTCCCGCTCTGAAGATACATCGCAACGTTCGATCATGAGCCGAGACACGTGACTGCGCTACTCGAGCTGATTGAAAATAAATTACGCGCGTGTGTCAACGACGTCGATTATAACCAGGCGGCAAAAGTTCGTGAGATTTCGCAGCTTGGCTCTTGGACCCTTGGAGAGGCAACGGCGAGCGGTTGTCTCTCGCTCGCGTGTGTCGTCGATTAATGTAAACAAGATTCCTTCGTTATTCCTCATCTCTCAGTCTCATCATGCCCCGCCGATATTCTCTTTTCTCAATTTTTATCAGCTGCGCGAAAAGGATTTCTTAATCAGAGGGTAAAAACTGCACGGTCGTCCGCTCGTTTATTACCGGGCTGCGCTCGCACATCAGGGCAGACTCAAATTGCGGAGTCTCATGAACTGTGAAAGGTGTAACGAAAATATATGTGACGCTTTTCAGCGATAATGTCGACGACAATGCCGCGAATATTTAAAAAAAGACTCCACATTCGTAAAAACTTCCGGACAAACTTCTCTTCGCGCGAACAACTGGCGCGAACTTAGGCGACGCTGGTCATTGCTTACCACGTCGATGAGCTGCGAAAGCTTGAGCTTTATTTTAACGGTGAGGGCGTCTGTGACGTTGACCACTGGACGAACCAGCTTGTTGTAGTTCGACAAGAGGTCGTCGTATAATCGCTTCGCGTCCGGATTTCCTGAGCATCCTGCGAGCACAGGGAAAGAGCTGAGTTTCTGAGTTGGACCGCCACCGCCGCCGCCGCCGCCGCCGCCTGAAAGATGAGCTGAAACCTCGCGCTCAGGCGAATGTTTATGAATTGTTTGCGCGCGTCAGCCGCTCTCATGAAAAATCGCTTCAGCGGCGGGCATCACGCATTAAACTCGCGATATCAAAAGCAAATGCCGCCGCAACGTCGCTCTACGCGTGTGCACAACGTGTTCCCGCGAGAAATATGAAAATAAACACGCGTCGCAATTAATTTAAAGCGACATATCCTTCGCATATCTACAGCGCGTCATGCGAGTGACGAGCGGCGGCCGCGATATTTGTGCGTAGCTCCAATTAAATTCGTATCTTCGCGAATCTTGACTATCTCTCTCTCTCTCTCTCTCTCTCTCTCTCTCTCTCTCCCTCTCTCTCTCTCTCCCTCTCTCTCTCTCTCTCTCTCTCTCTCTCTCTCGCTTCACTCTGCGCTTCTCAATTTGCGCTCTTCCCCCGCTCCGGGATGATTTTTATTTATAATACGATGTAAATTTTTCGCTGCCTCCGCAAAGTTTACGTTTAATATCGCGACGGTCCGTTTGTTGTCGATAAACCGAGCGAAAACAAGACGCGTTAGCATGCGCGCGCGCGCGCGCGCGAGAATGAGGAAAAGCGGGAAATATTTCAGCCGCGCGCGCGCGAGGGCAGATATCAAAGGAAGGACGACAGCCGCGAATGGTTTATCCGCGTAACAGGACAGCTCGGTAATTCTGGCACCGTAGTTTTCCCATTATCCATGCCCGTGTGAGCGTACCCGCTGGATTCCGCGCTTTGCGCATATTTAACCCTTTGCCATACGGCAGTACATAAAGCGTTGCCGTCGTTATATATATATATATATATATATATATATATATAGAGAGAGAGAGAGAGAGAGAGAGAGAGAGAGAGAGAGAGAGAGCGCACGCGCGCAGGTAGACCGAGAGGGAGTGGATACCACGTACGTTACTCCGTTAGCGCGCGTCGTCCGAATGGCTTCTCCTCTCATTTGTAATTTCAAGATAAAATGCTACGCTGCTCCGCGCGTAAAATCTACCGGCTACAAATTGCTATTGCTAATCCCGGAAGTGCGCGCTCCGCCAAAGTGTTCCTCTATTTTCCGTCGGAGCATTGGGACGCTTCGGAGGTGTCGGGAGCACACGTTTCAACGGAGCGCACCCACACACACACACACACACGTGCACCATTTTTTTTTTCAACGTTTAAGTATCGCCCCTATCTCGCGACACGTACTTGCCGAGACCTCGTCGAGTAGATACACCTCTGCGCATCGCTTGAACAAATAAATGACAAGAGACGGAGAAAAGGAGGAAAGATAGAGAGAGAGAGAGAGAGAGAGAGAGAGAGGGGGGGGGGATGGGAAAGGAGAGACGAAAAAACTCGGATTAACTGAATATTTCGAAATCTACTCGGACCGCCGTTTCAGTTCGCTCCGTATTCTACGATTCCGTATTCGCGACGGCCGCGTTCCCGAGATTAAACGAAGCGGAAGGGCGCGAATAATTTCTACCATCTCGCCGAAGTAATTCGATTCCGACCCCTCCCACCGCACTGCGTGCCGCCTTAAATCGCGCGTTTATTAAAATATACGACTCGTGATTTATTCATCCTCGTCGGCCGAGAGGGAGTTCCATTTTTCAACGTCGAATGGTCCCGGCGGCGATTAGACGGACCTTTTTCGGCGGGTTCTTTCTCTCGCGTGAAAGGCGTCGCTGGGACGACGAATTCGCCTCTCGCCGTCGCCGTCGTCACGGTAGAGTCGCCGGTGTGTTCGACTCTCCGTTATATTGTTTATTACGGTCGCACGTCATTTTATCGCCGTTTTACGAGCCTCCCGCGGGGCAAGCGTCGCGTGCTCGCTGCGACGCCGGCAGTGATTTTAATTTTGAAACTGAGCCAACCGGGCTCTTCCGACACATATATCGAGAGGTAGCCGGAAAACTGGGTTCGAGACAGGCCGGGAAAATAATAATAAGTGAGAGAGACGGAGGGCTGACGTCGCTTGTAAGAACGTCGATAGCGAATTGCTTCCGCGGCCGATTTCCCCCCTTGTGTATTTTCTACCCTTTTCTTCCTCTTTAGCCTCCCCAAGACTGATCATGTTCGAACATCGACGAGACACTCCGATAGACTTGCATACGAGCGCCGAGCCGTTGTGACGACGTTTCCGTACAAACGTTTCCGATAAATCTTCGCTGCGACGTTATTTTCGTAGCGACGCTACGATCTCGACGGTGCGAAAACTTGGCTTAGCTTAACGAATGTTTGAGGCATCATCGCACGCTTCACACACGGCGCGAGTGAACGAAATTGTTCGACCCGCGCGCGATTCAACTGTACAACGTCTACTCTAACGATACCGCTATATATAGTGCGCTATATATAATATTCGACGACCGCGAGGTCGCGGGACGTCGGCGACGACGCGCGCACGAGATTTGAACTCGACTCTAACGAGGAGCAGCGAGTTTCGGCCTCAGCTTCGTAATCGCGTTGTTTGCCCGCGCGAGTGCTCTCACGTTTCGCCGCTGAAAAAGCGACGGCGGAGTGTTTTACGGCCGCGTCGCGAGTGCATCTGGCGGCAATCCGCGAGGTGCAATCTCGCCGCGGTGCATAAGAACGACGCGCGCGCGCGAAAATGCGATCGTAAATGCGGCCGGCTACGACGTCCGAGGACTCGGACGGGGAGGGGAGTTACGCATCCTGCGGACCGCCGCGCCGCGCCGGCCCCGCAGTATGCATGATAATAGAGACACGGGCACGGAAAGTCGCCCGTTCGTGTGGGAATTATACGGCAGCATCGAGCCGGCGAACACACCCTTGGGACACGGAGAACGGTTTACGAGCCTTCAAGCGGCGGCGTTCCGTGTCTACACGCGAGACTAACATTCGCCGCTACATTTTTTTTTCCCCCTCTTGCGTACACGCGCACGCGTGCATACATATTGATATTCATCCCTCTCTCTCGCAGCAGAAGCACCGATCAGAGATACTCGCCCGCTGAACAGGTAGGTAACACGTCACTCAATAAGTTCGTAGGATGACATATAAATGGCGCTACTATTGACAAATCCGTATGATTTGTAGGAAGTACTAACCTTCAAATGCTACGTGTCAAAATTTCATGACAATCGGACGTTTAGTTCACAAGTTACAGTGGTTTTAGTGACGCACGACGCTCGACTCGTTTTAGCAAGGCTTCAGTTTCGGCAACCACCTCTTCATCGGAGCCAAGTCTCTTTCCCTGGAGCTTTCCCTGCCGATTTGACTCTGGGAGTGCAGTGATGGATCCATGTTTCATCCACTGTCACATACCGCATCAAAAAATCCTTTTTATTGCGCTGAAACAGCTCCAAACAGCCCGCTGAATCGTCGACGCGTCGCTAAAACGAGTCGACGTCGCGCGTCACTAAAATCACTGTAACTTGTGAACCAAACGTCCGATTGTCATGAAATTTTGGCACGTATCGTTTGAAGGTTAGTACTTCCTAAAAATCATATGGATTTGTCAATAGTAGCGCAATTTATATGTCATCCTACGAACTTATTGAGTGACGTGTTGCATGCAACAGAGGCTACAAGGCTACGTAGGCAGTCTGAAAAGTTCTCGACCTGACACATACATGGCATTAGAAACTGTCAAACTATAATTGTACTGGAAAGTGGCATCCCTGATATAAACCCTGATGTAAAATTTTATTCGATCTGTCAAGTCATTCGAGTAGCAGCACCGGTTGAAAAAGCTTTGTGCGAGATGGGTGCCGCGCATTTGCTAACAATTGACCAGAAACGCATTCGAATGCGTGTCTGGCACATTTTGATCGTTTTAAGCAAAATGAAATGGATTTCAAGCGTCGTTTCATAACTATTGATGAAACTTGAATCCACCGCTATATACCAGAGCCAAAAAGAACCTTCCGGAATCACACTTTAATGATGGTGTTGAATTATTGGAAAGACGTTGGGATAAATGTATTGAAGTCTCAAGAGATTATATTGAAAGATAAAACATATTTCACGGCGAAAGAATTTTCTTGCATTGCTAGGCCGAGAACTTTTCGGACTGCCCTCGTATATTAAGCTGCCGTTTATACGGGAACGAGGATACTGAGGAGCGCACGATTGTCCGAACTGAAGCGAACGTTCACGCCGGAGAAAGGTCTCGAGTCGACGGGAAAAATTCAGAACCGAGCCGTTGGTTTCCTCCGCCTCTCCCCCGCCTCCCCCCCCCCCGGGAAAGACTTGCGACTTGGAAGTCGGCCGCGCGTTTCGCCAATAGCGCGGCTCAAGTCTCCAAGTCGGTCCTTGCAGGATTGTCGGAAAAGGATCACTGGATTAACGAGGTTAGGACGATTGCACGATTCTGAGAGCGATCAGGCGATATTTTTCGCCGATTAGTATCGCCGGTCGGGGACTCGCGATTTCTCGATCGATCGTACGTACCTGATATGAGCACCAACACTATCCACATGATCCCCACCAGGCTCTTCATCATGTCATTGTGTCACGTCCACCTCATTTCTTCTCGCCGTCGCGCGCCCCAGACCCTTCAGTTTTCGCGCTGCAATAAAAGGAGAACGACCCATTATACAGGCGCAATCGGATCGCCCTTGTATCGTCGGTAAATAACACTTTGCGCACTCGGCCCCGGAAAGTTCGCGGATTCTCCCGGAAACGTCCCGACGCAGGGATCCCCCCCCCTCCCCCCTCTTCGGAAGTTGCCCGTAAAAAAGCGAATAGAGTCTCATCATGATTCTCGTAGATTCCTCGTCATCCGACCGTATTGTCGTGTATTATGCGATGAGAGATTCTCGATAAAGTGCATACGTTCCATAAATATATAATTTTTCTTGATAAGTGATTAACGCGTAGTTAACATTTAAATAGACAGACGTTGACCGAGAAAGACGCGCTTGTTAGGTTTAAACATTAACATTTCTACGTCCGTCGATTTTACTCGACCTCGATCGAGGAGTGCGCGTGAGATCGTCGTGCGCGAGGAATATTAAAAATTGAGAATTGAGCACGACGTCCCAAGCCGGACCGTTAACAGGAGCATTGAAATTCAACGAGCCTAATTGCGCCGTTGATCGCGGCCCCGCGGCCGGATTTGTAATTTATTACAACGGCGCAATGACCGGAGTGAATAAAGCACACGAGGCAAAGAGCACGAAAGACGCCGGCTCGTGAATTATGGACAGGTAATTGCGGGTTATCGTGAAAACTTACGATCGTTTTTGCGCTCACGCGCGATATATTCGAGCGATGGCGATTAGAGCGACGGCGATAAACCGCGGCGCTCGCTTACGTCGCTCAGAATATGCAATTTCTTTTCCTCCCCCTCTCGCGCGAGCCGCTCGGCCGAGAATTGGAGTATCGCGAAAATTCGCCCGTTACCGCGCACCTGTCTGTCATCGCGAGTATGCGCGCGCGTAAAAAATTCTGCTAACTCGGCGACCGGCCGCGTTCCGACAAGGCGGATAAATTCTGAATCAATTCCGCATTAATATCGCGCGAGTTTTGCGACGTGCTCTCGCTCGTGGAATCGCTCCGCCTGGGGTGCAAAAAATCACGCGTCTCGATGGCGCGGCGATATTTTCGCCGAGAAAGAGACCGGTCCTGAACTCGTCGCGCCGCGCCCCGCGATCGCAACAGCGGCACGTAATTTTCTGTTTGCTTTGCGCGAAATAGATATTTGATTCATACTTTTTACGAGCGAGCCAGAACTTTACGTGCCGTTGTCGGTGCCAATTTTCGTGCCGCAAGATTTATGGCAGTCGTAAGAATCGCATTACCCCATGTCGAAGCCCCCTTCTGCATTTTGATATTTTTGCAGGTGGCACGCGACGGCTGCCGCCAATTATCGTCGCAATTCCTGAGATTCCTGACTTTTCCGGATTCCCCGATAAATCGTCGAATGGCGCGCGCGCGAGGGCGTTTCTGCCGGGACCGGCCGCGAACGTTTCCTCGACACGAGTCCGCATAGTCGCGGATCGCAGATCGCCCACGAGGTACTCGAGAGATTTTAGAATGTCGTCATTAGATTCTCATTACGCATTTAAATATGCTGTAAACAAGCTCTCAGGTGTGTAACCAAAGAGAGAGAGAGAGAGAGAGAGAGAGAGAGAGAGAGAGAGAGAGAGAGCAACAAGACTTGTGAGAGTTTCGATTGTGTGTGATAATTAGTGGCAATATCTAAGCTGCAGGAGGATGTTTGAAAAGTATTATTGTATCGTAAAATAATAATATAGCAATATATTAACTACCTAACAATGTAAAAACCGTGATCAATTCTTGCAGCGACCTCATCTCACCTCCCTCAAGTTTGCCATGCACTCAAACAGAGAGGAAGAAAAGAAGACATAAAAAAGTTTTCTTACGAAAGAGAAAGAGAGAGAGAGAGAGGGAGGGAGGGAGGGAGGGAGAGAGAGAGAGAGAGAGAGATGTCAAATAAATCAATAAAATAGTTTCGCCGAGAGCTACTGTAATCGCCAGCCGCTTCTGCAATCGCGTTACCTAAACACCTAAATAACTCGATTTCGCGAAACCGACGTGACCCATTTACGGTAACATGACAAAAGGGAACACCTCGCGCTCACTCGGATCTCAGGCAACGATATTAAATAACCAATGAAGTGTATATAATGCATACTTCTTGAATATCAAGCGCAATTTTGCATGCCGATGCAGGCGGCCCCGCGCCTCGCGCAATTCCGAGCGCATTCAACGATACACGGGTGCAGGATGCTGATTTTTCACTCCCGCCGACTCTCGCGTCTTGCAAAGGAAAAATCGCGGGGAAACGTCGCGCTGCGCATCCGGATAGGAGAAGATAGACGGCGATACCGAACGTCGCGACGGCCGCCGTCGCGCACGTGCTACGGCGTTCCACTGATTCGCTGGCCGGGGCCGGGCGCACCTTTTTCCACTTATCCGCTTATGTAACGCGTCGCGCGCGCCGGTCTCCGGCGGTACATATGTATATCCCTTGGCCGGCGCGGCGCGGCGCGGAGCGCCACGGCGGAAGCGATCCCGCCGAAGGGAGAGGAGCGACTCGCGCGTTTGAAGTCGCAAGGAAAAAACGAAAAAAAAAATAAACCCGGACGATCAGACGTTGGCGTTTATTCACGGGAAAAAACGGAGATCTCGCTTCTGCTGCGTCCGCCGACGGAATAGAGAGAGTCCGTTCGTTTTCAGGGGATACCACCGCAGTCCACCGCGGTGGGCATCGACAGCGCGCCACTCGACGAAACGGAATTAAACAACGGAGAA
The DNA here is from genome assembly GCF_003227715.2 of Harpegnathos saltator. Lineage (NCBI taxonomy): Eukaryota > Metazoa > Arthropoda > Insecta > Hymenoptera > Formicidae > Harpegnathos > Harpegnathos saltator. Next base: position 857,903 of record NW_020230161.1, on the reverse strand, counting down.
ACCGAAAGCGGAAAAGGCCCGCAAGGTTGGCAAGGAGAAGAGCCGACCGCTCGGCGGGAGGGACGATTTGTCCGGCCATCCGCCATCCGCTTCGGAGAGATCCGGAAGTTCATACGAGCAATCAGCCGCAAATCGCAGACAAGCGGACTTTTCTGGCCGCGGGATGGATGACGGTCGGTCGGCCGTGCGAGTGGCAGGTACTTATTATTATCGGTTATTCTCGGCTCCACTCCGCGAGTGCCAATATTCTGTTATGCGCAAGCCGGCCGGCCGGCGCGCTCGCCCCGATACCGAGTCCGACGATATCGCGCCGTTATCGCGCGAGCGGTCGGCGAGTGTGACAAAATTGCGTAATGCCTGACAGAGAATATCGCGGACTTGGTCCATTGACAAATTCGCCGTGTCACGGCACATGGACATCGCGCACTGACAGAATCGAGAACGTCGAGAGTGAAATTCGCTTAAGATCGAACGGGGGAATGGACATCCGTTGCGGCGTTGCGGCGACGGTAAACGAGATATCGCGAAATGCCGCACGGATGTAGGCGCAATTTAATACGCAAAGAACCGACGGACGGACACGTATATTCGGATCGCCCGTCGCGCCTCGCTCTGGAGAATCGTTTAGCAAACTACACGTTCCCTTCGTTCCTCGTCCGAAAGTTATTTCTGCAACGCGACCCGAGATCGATAAGCCTCCAAACCCGTCGCGCTGTCCATGCTCGGCACTTTCGCGAACCCGAGAGAGAGAGAGAGAGAGAGAGAGAGAGAGAGAGAGAGGAGGGGGGAGCATGGATGGAGAGAGAGAGGTGGATAATTATTTCCGCTACGTTCTATACGAGCGAAAAACCCTTTAAACGGCTTTCCTGGGATACTCTTTCTTTCCTTGTCGCCGCGTGTCATTGACGTAGCAAAGCCACGTACAGCTTGAGCTGCCGCCATGCGGCAAACGACATAGCAAATGAGCTGGCGTACTCGTTAACTCGAGCACGTAAAGGAATGAGTGAAATCTACGCACGCATGTTATTTAATATTCCAAAGTCTTGCAAAATATGTCTTACGATATGTCCGAGAGTCGCTTCTTTCCTGAGGCGGTACGACATATCGCGGCGTTTGTAAGTTTTTGTTTGGAAGCAGTCAGGGAACAGAGCGACATGCGAATCTTGCAAGTCCCTGCATTGAAACGTCGCTTCTGCGTTGCAAATTTCATCAGCTTGAAGGATCGATGAATTAAAAAAAGAATGATCGCCTACGGTCGTCTATGTTGAAGAAGCTCGAGGAAACACTTGCTCGAGAAATTACTTATGACGTTCAATTACCTCGATACTCGATTCGCTTTGAAGGCTCACCTTTAATTTCAGTCCACAAATGGTCGCGGCAATTCAACGCGAAGGAAATGGCATAAAGTAGTCGCCGCTAAAGTAGCGTCAAGGTAGAACGACAGTGTTCTTCAAGTTGGATAAAATTTGCTGGGTTAATGTGGAATAAGGATCTCTCGACTCGGTACTGCAGGAATTTTGAAGCATTTATCGAACACCGCAGAGGCGTGTTTCCATTCTCTTATTTTAATAAAACTGATCTATTTGATATAAAGTTGTATTAATCATAGCCGCTTGAATTCCTTTTCCTTCAACGTAAAATCGCGTTATCTGATGTAAGCCCGTCTACATTTCCCCGTATATATTCCTTTCCATTGTCCTTTTCTTAAATATTATCGCCGCAAGTTCTTACTCGCCGAATGGTAATTCGCGTTTAACCGGCGAATACATTACACACCACAATCGCGGCGCGCCGACATTATTAGATTCATAAATCTTATTACCGCTTGTTGAGGAATAGTACCTTCAGCGTCTGCAATTAACTTCCGCGAATTAACAACGCCCCGCGGCGACGCGTTTAGTGACGCATCGCGTAACTTTATTGCGATCTAAATGTGTATTAACAATTATTAAACGCGCGCGCGCGCGCGCGCACACACACACACACACACACACACATACACGCTCGAACTTCCCGTCCGAGCGCGCTATTAACTACGGGATAGCTACGGGACGTCTCGCAAGGAAAGTTCAGCGTTGAATTTAAGGAGAGACCTCGACAATGCGCCTCCTCCCCCCCCGCCGTCTCTCTTCCTCTCGGACCAGTGCAAAATGAAATTTCGCTTTTGCGGCTGCTAATCTCGCTCAAGTAAATGGAACATTTCCCGGCGGTAAAAGTACATCCACAGCGGCGAAGCGCCACCGCGCTTTCACCGCTGTGCAGCGGATGGGCAGCGGGACTTTTTTTTAAAAAATTACAACACACCATCGAAATTGTATTATGGACGCGAGTAGCGACCGCAATGTGCGTACGCGCACGCCGCATTTCCCCCTGACTTGGAATCTGGTGAAGCAAACACCTCGACAATCCGACAATCCTCCTTTTCTCGCGCATTAAATAATCTCGAATTACCGGATTCGCAGGCTGCGCTCGTCCGGCCTCTCCGCGCGTAAAAATCGCGCTCGCGGGACTTGTCGGACAATCGGCAGAGCGAAATTTTACGAACCATCCCGGAGCGCGCCAGGCAACGTAAAACACGTCGCTCTTTCGATCTCTCTCCCCCCTCTCACTCTATTTTTCTCTCTTCGCACGGTCCTACGGGAGAAGTATAAATTCGACACGCGAGACCCGTGGATCCTCATTGCGGATCGTTTTACAAATGGACCAACAAAACGGATGCAGAGGACGGGCGCAGCCAAGAGAATTGATAATTAATCTGCCTGTCGCGGTCTAGCATCGCGAAACTCCCGCGACGCGATCGATCGGAATTGCGAAACGAACGGCCACGGTCTAATGATACGATGGACGCAAGGGGGAGGGGGCAGGAGGAGGGCGAGAGGCTCCGCGGGGCGTCGCGCGGCCCGCTCGGTGTTTTAATAAAAAAAAAATATATATATATATATATGGCGCACCGTAAAGATATTACGATCCATGCGAGACGAGTATAAACGAACGGCCTCTTTCACGAGCTGCCACTCGCAAAAACTTTCGCCGTTGCGAAACGAACGACCGAGTCTATATTTTTCTTGGGCTGCGCAAGCTCGCGTTTACGCCACAGCTCGCCGATGGCGAATATGACGGTGATCGATGCAAAACAATAAAACAACGCGGAGGCCTGGACAATGATACTGAAAAAAGAATAATAATCGCGACGGATTGATCCCTCTGCTTCTGCGTTCGGTGGAACGATTTCGACGTGGCGATCGGATCCTTCGGCGCGTCGATCGGGCCGGATAAAGCGGGAACAAAGCGCGCATCGGCATTTTGCATGGAAAAGAGAAAGTCTAAATATTAAAATAGTCAGGCCAGCCTTATCGATCTAGACAATCGCGCGTATCGCAGCGCAATTTTCACGCACGGCAAATCATCGCGTCGACGATTACACGCGATCGTCTTCCGGCGCGTCTTCGCCAGAGTCGCCGTCATTGATTCTCCCAAATGACTCATCACCTTATTACCAGCGATAGAGATTCGTCCGATTGATGGCTGATGATTTATTACCGCGCCGCCGAGGCCTATCTGTCAATGTCCCGCGATAGAAAAGGCAATAGCCGATATTTGCCTCTCGGCTCAAATCGATATCGCGATTATCGTGCGCTCAGCCAGCCACAGCTGAGAATCTGTCGATAATGTTATCGTGGACTCTCGTTCACGAGAAACGCGCGCGCGCGCGTCGAATCGCGCGCTCTTCTTGTAATTAACCCGCCGATGGGATCCTTTTTGTTTATCCGTGCCGTCGCCAGCCTCGCGCGATCGGTTAAACGTCCGGATGGTAACGAAAACCGATTGCAGGAATGCACGGCTGATACTTTCGAACGGGACCGCGACGTCGTTGTCTGGAATGCTCCGCGTATCGCCGAGATGATTGAGCTCGTTTCGGGGATAATGGAGGAACGCGTTCCGCCATTATGATTCGTTTCGCCTTCGTTGCGAAGGATTCAGCGGAGGCGCGCGCGCGCGCGGATGGCGCCGCACTGATATATATATATATATATATTATAAATACCCGTCCTCGGAAAAAGGCGATTGACCCCGGCCAGTCGATATCGAGCCTGTTCGATGTCGAGAGACTTGATTATCCGCGTATTATGCCGCGACATTCTTCTCACCTGCTCTCCGTCAGCGAGTGAAGCTACGGCGGGAAGCTACGCGCGGTATCACGAATCGAGAGTTCTCGCTGCGACGAGACAACGTTTGACATTCTAACGACGACGGCTGAACAACGCCCGTCGCAAGTGGAGTGCGCTATTTTTCTCGTAAGAAGAAAAAGTTTTATACACGCACCGTATATTTACATGCGGGCGAGTGTAAAAGTTTCGATGGGTTTTTCTCAAGGACGACGTCGCGAGTGATCCGTGACAGTTTTATGTCCGCACTCGCGAATAATACACGCGAATGTTCGATATAGCAAAGTTAATAGATAACAATGGAGATTACTCGGCAGGACGAGAGAGAATAGATCGTTTTTTAATAAAATTACTTACACTCCGCACGTTTCTTTATCACCGAATCCGCCAAACCTCCCTTTTGCACTCGCTTATTATTATATTTATATACAAAGTTATATGTGCATATTGTAGAATTATCATAAGACTCATAGTTACTCCCTCGAATTAGGCGCGTGATATGATGATTCCTCTTTCTTTTGTCCTAAATAATCACGGGAGAAGCGGGACGTACTTGAAGCGAAACCAGACTCCGCATATACAAGTATATATTTGCGAACGTAGATAATTATTAAAATTCCGACGGGAGAAGGGATGTTGTTGCTGAAACTTCCGGCATTCGCCGCGACTCTCGCGGGATGTCTCAGTATTGTACCGCGTACCGGAGACTTCCGCCGACATGGCGAGAGAGATACTTTCCGAAACCAAGCTAGAACTGCGTGCACACCCGATCGAGCTGATGAACTACACATTAAATACTTGGCTCGCTCGAGTTATTATCGCGAGTTATTACGGCGCGCGAGAACGGAGGGGAGGAGGAGAGAGAGAAGGAGAGCTTTTATAATTAGCAGGACTTAGAGAACGTGGCATGGACCACTCATCGTGATTATGAGATGCTTTGTGTTTGCGCACGCGGCACCGGGATTCTTCTAATTTAAATTTCAGCGTACACGTCGCATTTAATTTGCAAAAACCGTGCGCCTCGCAGCTCGCGAAACACTTTTATTAATTAAACGCGCCTCCCCCCTCCCTCCCTCCGCCGCGAGGCGCGATACACGCCACGTGTAACGTGTAACGTGTAACACATTAGATCAACGAACTTGGCGGGCGCCGGAAGGCGGAAATTCCTGACCAATCTCGTCTACTGGATACGTCTTACTTCCCGTCGAGCAATCCCAGAAATGCTCCACGGAATTCCAGAAATTCCAAGAAGAGTGTGAGAGAGAGCGAGAGAGGGGGGCGGGAAGAGGGAGGGGGAGGGGAAAGAGAGAAATAGAGAGCCGGCGCTAAGAGGCTTGTTAAGGTGAGAAGCCGCCGAAGGATGTATCGATCAACGGAATTAACCACCCTCCATACCCTCAGATACGTCGAGACATTGCACGCGGTGAGTTCAGAAAACACACGGAAAGAAAGCGCGCACACAGAAAAGTTAAAAAAATATTTGCTCGCGAAGCTGATGCTGCGCACACATTTGCTCAAACCTGATAATTCCGCGGTAAATAAACAGACGATTGCTCCTTTCGTGGAAGACTACACTTAAAAAAAAAAGAGTTCACACTTCCTCATTCGGAAAACATTTTTTCTCGACATAAAAATGGGTGTATTAATAGAGAGAAGTAAATTAAACGCTTAACGTCTGACGGAGATCGTGTGAGCAGATTAACACGAGAATGTCTCTTTGACAACGTACGCGCGAGCGTGTGTGTGTGTGTGTGTGTGTGTGTGTGGCGAGCGAGAAGCAGAATGTAATAAGCCGGCCTTTTCCCGACGGCGAACGCACGAAACGCGCGTGTCCGTGAAAGATGTGTAAAATTAAACGCGTCCTGAACACACTTGGCGTCCACGGTGTAAAGAAGAGCGACTTCGTCGTTCGTGGCACGCTCTGTTATCTCAGCGGCTGTGTACTTCACCGTAGCCGTCGCGCGATTAACGGCATTTATATTTGGACAAAAAGTATCACGCAACAGGTTGCGCGCTCGACACGCTTTACGGCTATACTTTACGCATTTATATTAATGCAATATTAAGAATGCAAGCTCGCCCGTAATTTCCCGCCGAGTACAGAGTTTTCACCTCGTTTTTCCCGTCGAGTCACACTCGACCTACGACCGCTCGAACTTTCATACCTTTCTTCGAGAGATCGATCGAGGCTGGCTCGAGGCCGCCCATGAGATTCGGCATGCATCCACCGGGTCATGACTTATTTCGCACCGTCGCCGTCGATGAAAGCGATTGTTATGCGATCGGCCGATTTGACTAACAATCCCGATCCCGTACGCGCTGCAAATACACGAGCGTTGCGGTCGAGAGACGCGAGCGGCGCTGCCGCGAAGGGAGCTGCCTCTTATTCGCGAATAATCGAATATCGGCCCGGAGATTTGGGGCGCGCATCGGGCGGACGCGAGAGATGGCAAAAGACGACAGGGGAGGGTGAGATTCTGCGGGAATCTCGGCATCTAGCGCACGGCATCAGCAGCCTATACCGGCGCGCATTCGCCGGAGCCGGCGTGCAATCGGTGTCACTCGCAAACGCGTCAATTCGACTGCTCTTTGGCTCATGGAAAATGAAATAACCTCGGCCTCGCGCGCGCGTCGCGTCTTTCGATCCGCGCTCGCCTTTGCGCTGAAACTTTTAGCGACCTTTCAGTGTCTCCGATAAAGAACCCGACGTCGGATTCGCGCTCGTTCGCCCTACGACGGCGTGTTTAGGAGGTTCGCAGCCGAGAGCCTTCACCGGAACACAAGAGGATGAATAAAAAGAAGAAAAAAAGAAGGGAAGAGGGAGAGAGAAAAATTCGAGATATTATACATGCGCCGGATAATGAGGAAGTACATTTGCATATCCTCTCGTCATTTTCCGGGTAATTTTATACCGAGAGAGAGAGAGAGAGAGGAGAGTGGTTAATTTCGTTAAAAAAATTTCGGAGATAACCGCATCTTTTCATCGTTTAAGCCGAAAAGTAGTAGCAGCAATATATATATATATATATATATATAATTATTATTATTGATATTACGGTAACATACGAAACGATTTTCCGGCTGTAATTATTTCGCTAGTCAGTATGAGCATTTTCTCCTCAGGGTATGTGCGTGGAATATTTAACATAAATAAAAATAAAAGAGAGAGAGAGAGAGAGAGAGAGAGAGAGAATTGTCATATGTGTAATTTATTCGAGAAAGGAGATGAGACGTGCAAAAGATTTTGCTTCACCGGTGTACATTGAAAATAATACAAACAGGAGACTTGCAGGGTTTCACACAGAGTCTAGTCATTTAATCCTTTCGCATGTATACTTTCGGTGAAACTTTATATTACAGGGAGAAATGTAACATCCCGCCTTTGGCGCGTCTACGACGATCATTTGGTAACGACGATATCAACTGACGGCTTCAGCCGTCGCGCGATGTGTCGTGGCCCAGAAATTTTTGGTGCTTTGATATTTACGAAGTGTAACAGCGATCGCGCGCTTTTATAGCGCGGCTCGTAAGGGCCGCAGGCATACAAAGAAGCGCGTTCGCGCGTTGTACTACGCACAATGTATCGGCGGGTGCGCGTCAATGCATCAGCGTCATGTATGCGTTCAGCGGCGTAGAAACTTATTCAACCATAACGATGCTGATAACAATCGTGTATCGACAAAAGAAATCGCCGACGAGGAAACGCGTCGCGAGATTGCCGAAAATCAATAAAATTTCTACACTCACGCTTGTCCGCGGAGCTTCGTTGCGTTCGCTGCGACGTCATTTTTCCGTCATTTTTCCGAAAACCACGCGCCAAGCTCTGTGGAAAACGCACAAATTGGAAAAAGTCCCGCGTAAAACACGAGGAAAAGAATGGAAATGAGAAAACAAGAGAAAACGCGAGAAAATAAGAGAGAGAGAGAGAGAGAGAGAGAGAGAGAGGGCGAGAGAGAAACACAACGTCGCGTTTTAAAGCTGCCTTTCGGGGCGAGAAATGAAAGGGAAAATAGAAAACGCTCTCCCGCGACGTATGTACTCTCTCGATCGTCTCGCGTAATAGAGACGGATGACGACTATCGAGGGTTAATAAGATCGAGATACGACGGCAATCGGAAGAGGCACATCACCGGGGGTCTTGAAAACAAAGCGAAGGCGTCTCTTCGTAATCGGCGATCGCCGGGGCTGTAAAAGGGCCGAGGTGAAGGAACAGGCTGTAGGTCGTAAGGGGGCGGGGAGAAAAAGGTAAGGCGGGAAGAGAGGTCTTGCAAGTAGGTCGCATCTCACGGCTCGATATCGCCGAATACTCTTTTGTGTCCTCCGTTAAATGGGGTTACGGGAGTGGTGCCCGCGCGAGAAAGAAAGAGAAAAAGGCAAAAATGCACGAGAGTGCTCTCGATGCCTATGGCGTTACTCAGGGCGTACCCTCGTAATCGCTGGGTGTATCCGCCGGTTTGGGTGTATCCCCAGTTGTCACGACACCTCGAATTACCCTCTGCAATCGAGACTAAGCCAGGAAACCGCTGGAACGTCGGTATCTCACCGGGAGAAGGGGGATGGGGGGCGGGGGGGCAGGAGGAGGAGGAAGAGAGGGAGCATCTTAATTGGGAAATTTCAGATATGAAAAGGGTTTTACCGTTACTGTGCGCGAGCCCGTACCGTAAATGCTGTTTATTAGAATCGTGCGCGGCAGCGTAATTAGCAGACGAAATTTTCTATTCCGTGCGCGACAACGTTGCGCAAGTGTCACTTGTCAAAACGTCAGTCTAAATAGAAGCTTATACGTAATTTCGGTATCTCCCATCCGACGAGTATAAAATTCTGCGCTTGCGGAATAAATTAGTAATCGCGGAGAATGTTTTCGGTTTAAAGATTCATCGATGCTCCCTCCGCCCCTCTCCCCTCCCTGCCCCGCGGCAATGTATTCTCTCTTCTTCTACGCGAATCTCTCCGATGAAAATACCTCCGCGACCAGGAGGACTTTCCTCTCGAACAACCACTGTGTTTAATCCGACTCTCAAGAGTGAACTCAGCGAGGAATGCCGAGGAGACGTTCAACGACACTCGCGCCGATACGCGTTAAAGTTGCAGGTAAATACAATTATCTCTCGATCACTCGACGGGAATGTCGATTAATATCCGTGGACGACGACGAGGAATAACCGAGTCGCGACGAAGGAGAAAAGAAGCAAAGTACAAAATCGACCGAAGATCTCGTGGCGGCCGCGAGTAAAGTCGCGATGCAAAACGGCCCAGGGAGGAGTTTTCCGTTGCTAAAGTTCGGACTTTACCCGCGGAGTGCAATCCTGGCGGATGCGAGCAACAATGGGGGAGAATCCGTGGCACTCGAAACTTCCGGTTGCCACGCCGGAAGATTTGCTTCGCATTTGCGACGGTCTAGCGATTCTCGGCGATGCTCCGCATTGTGAGACGCGTTCGTCTTCGCTTCGTGGGTATGCAGTTAAAAGGATTAAACGGAAGGAGAAGCGGAAATCCGATTCAACTTTGTCGTAAAGATCGACGCGACGTTTGAAATCAGCGGGATACAACCGCACGGTTAATCCGGGATATAAAAAGAGCGGGTCGAGAAAAAAGCACGCTGAATTGGCTCGATCTATTCCCCGCTTATTGTCAGAAGACATCGGCGTAGAGTGAAGACGAAAAAAAGAGGAAGAAGAAGAAGAAGAAGAAGAAGAAGAAGAAGAAAGGGAAAGAAACTTGAAAAGGAATTATTTTCAATCAGATATATGTCCGCGTAAGAGACGCCCTACCATATTTCATTGACAGCGGGACACGGCGCGGGACGAGTCCTTTTTGAATTGTTCCGAAAGTGAGTCGCGCCGCGGGTGTTAAATGAATCTAAATCGCCAGGACGATGCCAAGGAACGTGCAGGAAGAGCGATAAGACTCCGGAAGCCGACAGCTCCAAGTTTCCAGCCTATAACGTCGGCGCTAACGTCGAACGTCATTTAGAGTTGCAGTTTCGCGCGAGCGAAAGTTCGAGGCTTTGACGCTCGACTGCGGCACGTAAGCACAATGAAAACGGAGCCGAAAGAGGAGAATGCGAAAAAGCGACTTTTGCGGGCCTCTCGAGCGCAGATTTACAATGCGCTTCGATCTTCAGCGTGAGAGCCGTCGCGTCGTCGTGAACGATCGATCATTCCCGCGGAGAGGGATTCGAGATACTTCCAGCTCGAGTCTCGTGATAGATACTTCTAGATTTTCATCTGATACCAAAAAAAAAAAATATATATACACACACACACACACACACACACATAGGAGCGGAAGAAAAAAGTTCCGCACATCTCATCCTTTCTGCGATCAATTTACGTCGAGAGAACAAAAAGTATCGTCGAGAGAGTCGAGTTCCCGTCGGCATGGAAACCCAAGTCGGAAATCGTAGACTTCCTTAATATCCGGAATACGCGGAACGCTCTGTTGACACAATTACGCGTACGATCTCTCTCTCTCTCTCTCTCTCTCTCTCTCTCTCTCTTGTATCTCTTAATACCTCTCCATCGCGGTGAGCAAAAAGGTCGAGGAGCGAGAACGTAAAGATCGCGCTGTCCTTTTTCGCCGTCGGAATTTTCGTCGACGATCGTCAATTCCGCCGGCGAAACGCCGGCGCGACTGACCGATCCAATTATCGCGATAATAATAACGCGTGCGTTATGAAGTTTCTGCCTGGGGGATAATTCATGCCCCGAAATTGGTCGCTCGTCTCTCGGGCGAGCCACGAGAGACTCGGAGAGCGGACTCGCATGCGATCGATAGGTCGTTGCATTCCGTGTGCAGGCGTTCGTTTCGCGGCCGATGCAATTGCGCATACACAAGCGTCTAATCGGCGGTTCGTGCAACTCGATTCTCGCCCACGGATGATTGCGTGAAATCAAGGTACGGGCTAATGTGCGCGGGCGACTTTACTACGCGCGATCATCCGACAGTCAGCCCGATGATAATTAAACGCCACTCCTCGCGCCCTCCGCTCGATAGCTCGGATTATTTTCAACAATCGCTCGCGCGTGCGCGCGAGAGGCACACATTCGCGTTCGGGTTCGCGTAATGCGCGCTGCCCACGCGGGAGTATCGCGTGAAGCGGAGGCGTTAAGACAACGCCGGGGAGCAAACAATTCTCGTGCTCGTGAAAGAATCCATTTCCAAGTTCCAAGCCACGGACATCCACGGAGGAAGGCTTCTGCTCTTGTCTTTCCCTGTTTCTTTCTTTTCTTTTTTTTTTATTTTCTTCTTTATTTCATGTTCTCGCATGAGACAACGCGTAAGGAATGTCATTCCATTCGTACCGAGGAATTCGAGCAAGTCGATTTCGCTACCGTGCGCCGCCGCGCTGTGCGTTAACATATTTTCTTGATAATAATATATTCCCTGCCGCCGCCGCGCCGTCGCGCGCGCGCGGCGGCAATTTTTCTTCCGCCGACTGCGGTTTCTCGCGGCCCTTTCCAAGGGGCGATTTCCCCGGGAGGAAATATTGTGCAGCCGTCTGGTATAGCCGGGCGGATTGAGACGTGGGGTAGCCGAATCCGGTGCGTATGTGGCATGACCGACGGGATGGGAGCCGCGCGTTCGGTTTCGCCGTTCGGGCGATAAGAATGAGGACGAGAGCGACGCGGCTGGCAATTGGGACGGTCGTGCGTACGTACGTACGTACTTACCACCCTTACGTGCGCGACGTAAGATCATCCATTCCGCGGGGATTACTTCATTCCTCGACTTTCGATCCGCGACGCATACCACGACGTCCACGACTGTTCAATTGAAAATCCCAATATGTCGACCCTCATCGACACTACCGACGTATTCTAGAGCCTCCCTTCGCCATTCCGGCGTGTTCTGGAATTCCAGGGGAGTGCCGCACATGCACGCGCGTATCCCGTGACCCAATAAGACACCGCTCGAACGAGCGAGAAAGATTGTCGTCGGGTAACCGTTCAAGGGTAAATCAGATTAAGGAGGCGTTGGGCATCGACAGCGTTGGGGGCCGTGTCCGGTCGGCTCAAGTTCATTCTGCAATACGTGTCGTAAGTCGTAAGCCGTGAGAACTGACCAATTATAGCCGATTATTTTTGTAATAATCGACTGTGATTCGCCAATTCTTACGGCTTACAACTTACGACACGTATTGCAGACCAGGTCTGAGTTCTGTCGTATTTCGATCGTAACGCGAGCCTTCAAAGCCGGCCCCCCCTCCCCCTCCATACCGTCCATGGAATTTGGAACGGTTTCTGTCCGCGAGGGACGTGTTTCGCCGCTTATAAATTTAAATCTGTCTACGAGAAATTCATTTTTCTGCCGCGATAGAGAGAGAGAACACGTCGACCGACGGCAGCAGGTCGACGCGGTGTAATTACGTTACTGGTATTTTTTCGTAACCGTGGACAATACTCGCTGGACATTAGCGTGAGCTCTTGTGGCGACAGATAGCTGCCTTACATTCTCTCTTTTTCGAAAAAACGACAAGTCATAGATAGAATTATGCGCGCAATCAGAAAAATCCAATGATTCAGCTGTGTCGAGGGGACTGGAGAGTCAGATTGCTGAAAAATCGTGCTTGGTTTTGATAATATTTTGTGACGAACTGAATAAATGTGCAAGAATGAAAATTTTAGGTATATTTATGCAACATGTGAAGAGTCGAAAAATTTTGTTTATTAACAGATACTCATGTAAATGTACGATATATATATATAGCTGAAATTTACTGTCCTTTTTTCTTTTCAAGTTGTCATTTTTGCAGTAATATCTCGGCTCTCGATGGTCCGATCAGAGCGAATTTTAGCTAGAAATCTTGAGGAGGCTTATCGTTATCCAGTGAACCACTATAATCGAAGAAAAAATCGGACAAAATTAACAGAATGGCAGCTATTATCAGGAAAAAATCCAAATTTTTCAGTTCTTTTATAATAAAAAAATTAATATCTCGAAATGAAATATTTGGACGTAATTGTCCATGGCTCATCTGAGAGCCAGATGAACAAATATTATTGCTTTAAAATTTCAAATCGATACGAAGCTCAGTTTTGGAGAGATCACTGCCAAAAGTTGAACAATAAAATTTCGAGAAAAACGCGTTTGAAATTTGAGTGGACGTATATTTATATGAGTATTTGTTAACAAACAAAATTTTTCTACTCTTCATATATTATATGAATATATCTAAAATTTTCATTCCTGCACATTTATTCAGTTCGTCACAAAATCATTATCAGAAACACACACGATTTTTCAGTAATCTGACCGTCCAGTCCCCTTGAGGTTACTTCGCATTTTTGTGTCGCTATTGGTCATCGTTTTGAGATAATTCATACATATAGATTATTTTATTATATCAAATCAACAATATGTAGCACGGTATATTGTGAGAGAGAGAGAGAGAGAAGTGCAGCCAACAGTGGAGCGCAAAGCTCCACTTAGCCTTAGCGATCTCGTTAGCGATTCGAGCCTGACGTACAGCAACTTCGCACGGCGGAATCTCGTCGCACGATTCGTACGTAGAGCTCGCCGCAAGAACGAAGGGTCTAATTGTCTGGAAACAAGCCGGCTGCACCGCGGCTTGAATGCCGATTTGCTTAAGAATATCCGACGGGAATTTATTTTCAACGCGTCGGCATTAACGGGCGCATCCTGCGTGCAACAGGTGATTACATGCGTTCGGCAAATATCGTCCAATTAAACGTCACCGTATACCACCCCTCGGCTCTCGACACGATGACACAATTTTGATTACGCGGCGCGATTTCAAATTTCGCTGTTCGACGTTCAAACGCTCCCGATAAGCAGCGATAACGTGCGTTCGGCCATGACAAGCGCGGGTCGTGCTCGCGGTAATTCACGGCGCAAGCGAGCCGCGCCAAATGCGCGTCGTGCATCTGTAATATTATTATCTTTGATCGTTTATATTCACATCCGACATCCGACAAAGTACGGCGATACAACAGGAGAGTCACACAGAGGTCGGTATGTGTGTGTGTGTGTGTGTGCGCGCGCGAGAGAATCGCGCGCGCACGCATGCTAATTGGAACGATATAAAACTCGCGTCGGTTTTACCTTAGCGCACGCGTGAGAAACTCGTTCGCACGCTACATTTCCGTCGGCGCTAACAATAAGATACGGTGGTACTAATTTGACGAGATGGAAGCGAATCACTTTTCAACCGGTTAGATCTTACAGTGGCTGTCTATCGGAGCGATCCGGATATCGTGCGGCGGAGGCAATTTAATCCAACTTTCATGAACTCGTGTTTGCTCGAAAATATATTTCATGTGCATACAAAGGAGCGATCGCACGGTAAATTTCGCATCTGCATTCGCCTCTTCTATATCTTGACATTTAACTTTTAGATTTTAATACGAAGTCCAATTTCGAGTGAAACGCAGCTCGGAGCGGGATATGAATTCGCGTGCGCGCGAGGGAGAGAGAGAGAGAGAGAGAGAGAGAGAGAGAGAGAGAGTCGCTCGCACCGCTGTCACTCACCGGCGTGGATCGCAATCGGTGCAATCGAGATGCTATTAAAAGGGCTCGAGATAGCTCGAGAATATGAATGGAACTTTTCTCCGGCACTCGCCGCGATTCTCGGTCGCGTATCAGTCGACTTGCTTTTTGGAAAGCCGCGCGCGCGTTCGACGTCTGTCAAAATCACATCACGGTAATTGAAGCCGCAGAATATCACGCGAGTCCGATCTTTTTGACACACCGAGTTATCGACGCCGCTGCTTTCGACCGAGGCTGTCGGAGTATGCGCGCACGCGCGTGAGAAGTACCATTTGTAAGAGAAGCGGTAATATGAAAAGAATAAAAATTCCAATAAACGCGCGCGCACAAAGAGGCTTTGTTATATTCGCAGTTAGTGGGCCGATAGCTAGTCGTACTATTGCACACTTTACTTGACCTAAGAACTTTCTAAAACTTTCCTTGAGAAAGATCTCCCTTATTTTCTCTCTCTCTCTCTCTCTCTCTCTCTCTCTCTCTCTCTCTCTCTCTCCCTCTTTCGCCCTTTTCCTAATATCTCAGCGCAAAACATTGTAATTGGCGAGCATTCTCAACGCTTCCGAGAGGCGTTGAAAAACGCGAAGGCTTCGCCTCTAATCCTCTTGGCAGGGAACGGTAAGTAGATAAACGTTGCCGCTGCTCGGCCTCGCAATACAAGGGGTGGGTCGGAATCACGCGTGCCCGAGCTGTTGGGTAGGCGTCAAGGGAAGTATTTCTTAATTAGTGACGAGCCTCGAACGAGGCTATCTCGCGGTGTCTTGAGGTGAATTGAGCCGCTCCCTCGGAGCCGTGCCCCTCACGGCCCGCTCGTAGATCATGATTCGCCCTAAGTGCCTTAAAGTTCCGTGTCGGCGTCGACGCCGATAAATGATCGTAAACGGCTCGCGATATAAGCCAGTGCGACAACGCAAATTGACATGTTCTCGAGGGAGCGTGTTGCAGATGCATATTCATATATGTATATACATGTATAAATAATGTGCGATCATGTGCGAGCTTAGCATCGGGGATGACGCGGAGGCGAAGCGTGCTTGAAAGTATCCAAGGCGCATTCGTTGCAATTATTCGGACGATATTGCTCATTTGCATAGAGCCGAGCAAAACAAAGCCGACAGAGCAGTCACCTGACAATTATTCCCGCATGTTCTCGTGTTCGAAGTTTAAGACACGTCATGTTTTTCATTCTTACCGATAATTTTCAGAATAGGAGGAGTAGGAAGAACAAGAAGAAGGTGTATAGTCAGGTATGGTGATAACGCGAGAGCCTATCGGTCTCTCTTTCCTCTCTGTTTGATTGATAAATATAAGTGATAAGAGACGACATCTCTGCGAGATGTTTCGCGTGAATTACGAATGCTCCAACGAGGGAACAACGCACTCTTGGGGGATTGTGTCGGATCAGTGACGTGGTGGCTGGGAGTTTTCGAGTTTTCCACGCGATAGCTCTTTGACGGGCAGTCCTGCCGACCTCGCATTTTTCAGTTGTTTTTATCCTAAATACGCATTATTTACAGTTGGAGCTCGCGCTTCAACAAGTACGCCAACGAAAATATTTCCATGAATTTTACTTCACCCCGGATAGTCCTCGACTCCGCCGCTTCTACCGGGGGAATGTTTGCATCCGTTGCATTTTAATGTCACCGTGAATCCCGATGTAAACGCCAGATTGAGATCGCCGATATCGACCACAATTTTTACTCGAATGTAGATATATATTTAAATCGACTCTACGAGTTCGTCTAGAAATATCGGTCGTTCTCTGATGATTTATACATTATATAGAAAGTCTCGTTTTTACATCGTCGATATCTTATCTATGCAAGTTGAGCGCCGGCTTTTCTTTAGCAAAATACGAACGAAAGATCGATTTCTCCTTTTTTTCCAATCGACAAAAGTACGAAAATTTTGACATGTCTTCTGCTCTTGACAACAAATCCAGGTCGTACGACGATGCTTGTATCTCTATGGCCGGAGGATATTTTTTTCTTTTATGGAAATATCCGAGGAAAAATAGGCACGCGATTGGCATGGCAATCATTTGATTGATTGCAAAAAATCAGCTGATTTTTTTCGAATATTCCGTGAAAAGTAAACATCACGAGGACCGTCGCGTTCCCATTGTCACGTATAAACATAGAAATCATTTTCGCATGTCTACCAGCTACGAAATTGGAAACCACCGAAACTGAACCGATTTCAGTGTGCGATACAAATGTTATTGGTACAACGGTAAGAACAAACGTTACGTGATTTTCCGTTTTCGGCTTCGCTCGCCACAGACCGGCCTGTTTATTGGATTTATTTTCACGGGATACGCTCGGACGATTGCATGCCAATTTTGCATATTTCCAGCCGCAGGCTATTGTCCGACGATGACGATGAAACGAGAGGCTCGTTTTTCCGTTTCTCATTGCAGGCTGACACGCGATCAATGGCGAATAGCGATTTCGAGCGAGCGGAGACATGCGATCCCGCCGCCCTTCATCGAGCAGCATCAAATTGACCGCAGAGGAAGGGGAAATATGTACGTGATGCAATCTAACAAACTCGTATTTATCTTCTATATGTGTGTGTGTGTGTGTGTGTGTGTTTGCGTCTCTTTTGTTTTATTTTAGTGCAACATATTGTGTACGGTTCGAAAAAAGAAAGATAACTCATATCATAATTATATTTTCCTCCTCGAGAATCTCTCAGACAAAAAATACTGTAATAACTATCAAATATAATATACTGCGAAGGTAAAACAATATTCGACACGCTTCACATTTTTGCAGAAAAATAATCTGTTGTAATAACGATCAATAACAATTTCGAAACTAATATTAATCGATATGAGTTGACCGATTCATATGGTTGGTCGCTGTAATCAGGTATTCGATATGTAAGAAGGCCTGAATCATTCGCCTCCGTGGCGCAATCGGCTAGCGCGTTCGGCTGTTAACCGAGAGGTTGGTGGTTCGAGCCCACCCGGGGGCGTGTGTTATGTTTTTACATTTTCTTACAATCAGCGAGATGACGCAACAGCAACGTTGTCAGAAGAGGGTTACTTTTCGAAAAGAAAAGAATATTCTCGGCGAAATATTGGTCGTCAATAAAAAATAAATTTTTGATAAAAGTTTTTATTTTCTTCTTTTTTGCAATTTTAAGGAGAAGAACGAAAGCGAAAAATATGAGATTCGCGCAAAGTACTTAAGAGAGATCATTACGTATATCATTATCGTCCTTTCGTTTCTCGTCCGTACTCGAAATATCTTGCCAAAGAGACGCGATGATTCGGCAAAGTCAGCGCATCGCAAGAGCTCATGAAATATTTACGCGAGCGGATCTCGACTCTGGCAGAAGTTATCTATCCGTAACTCCATCGCGAGCATATGCGGCACTCACAACAACAGTCGTCCGTATACGGAATCCGATGCAGTATTTTGCCAACAGCATATTTAGTTACTACCTTCGCCGCTAGATGTCTTGGCGCGGATGCAGTCAACTCGTAAGAAAATTCTCTACAGCTGAGCTATATCATGAAGTCGAAGAGACTGTAGACTCAGGTCATCAGTAAGGATATTACTGATCGATTTAGCAGATGATGAATCGCTGGAGATGATCACTGATTAAACTCCACCCTGCTGTCGCACAACTACTATCGCATGCGGCTGTCAGGAAATTCTGATGCTAATTTTTAACAACTGATAGTTCTTTTTGAGACTTCCTTCGTTGGAAGAAATATCCAAGGGAAAGGAAGAACTTTTTTTTGTATCATGTTACTTCTAAAGTTACAAAGAAATTTTCGCCTTCTGTATGATAATCCGCGAGAGGAAAGAAAGATCGCGTTTACTTTGCCAATTGCCAAGATGCGTGTAAGTTTGAGAAATTCGGAGTTGTTATACGTCCGTGCATTGCTATTAATATATATATATATATATAGTTGCTAAAACCAGCTAATATTTTCCAAAAATATAGGATATCGAATATTGTTTTCTCTTCGCGGTACATTTGATCAGTTATTATAGAATTGTTGTCGAAATTCCCAAGGAGTAAAATAATTACGATACGCGATACGTTGCATGTTGCGAAATAATATTATACGCATATCGCATTCAAAAACTGATACATTACGCGAGCAATTAATTTTGTTGCATTGTGTAATGCGGCGCGTAAACAGATACCGGACAGGAGAGCTAAATAAATAAATACAGCAATTAATACACGAGGCAAAAGTTACATTACTGTGTATCATTCGACTGTCATTAACACGTGAATTCGCGCAAACCACCCCCGAACGAGAATGCGCCGGTTGAAAATTACACCCGTTACGTAGCTCGAAACTTAAATCAGTTTCGGATTTCGATATTCTTTTCCCCCTTGATGCGGCGAAGAAATGCGCGTTCGACAGCAGACGCGATATCGCGTTAGCGTGAAACCGAGGTAAATGCCACGCAACTTGCGTGCCGATCGGTTTTAACCCGAAACTCATTAGAGGCCAGAGTCGCGTGCGTCACGTGTCCGGAACACACACGACACCACGTTCGACGCTTATCAACGCCGTAGGAACGGGGCAGCAGGCGAGCGTACCGAGCGGAAACTAGAGACAATGGCGAAAGTTCACGCGTCTCTCATCTACAGAGACGAAAGTTAAAGAGGTCAGGGCGGCGGAGGGACGCGCGAGTAGGCGCGGGGAAGGGAGGACTCTTAATACCTGTGAAAACCCGCGGGGATAGCCGGCCGGACAGCTGTGTGTATGCGCGGCGCCGATAGCACGCGGCATCAGAGCCAGTCAAATTCTACGCTCGCCGCGATCCTCGCCGCGATCCTCGCCGCGGGCCGCGTATCCAAATATTGGAATTCCGAGAGCGGCGGCGGCGGCGGCGGCGGCGCGTTTTACTTCATCCGACGCGCCTTCGCCGGGAGCCCCGGCGAGCACTTTTACAGTTCCTGACGTAACATCTCATGCGCGCGATCATAATCGTATCTCCGAGCATAACTGTCGAGATGCCGAGGGCACGATATAAGGACGGCAAACGGAGCACGCTGTGGCTGTAAATTCCGGGGGCGAATGATAACCTCCCCCCTCTGACGCCAGTAACGTCAGTATTTTTCCAGTCGTTCACTCCGCGCGTCTTCTTGCTTCATTCTTCCCGGCCCGCCTCTGTCTCGAATATCTATCTATCTTCGAATAATTTACGCGTAAATTATGGACGCACGATTAATCAGTCGTGAGAATGAACGATCGTCGTTTGCGCGGTTACATCTGCCTGATGAGACAGAGCTCTTTCATCCGGTGGCTGTCGGATTGCCGGCGGAACGAAAGTCCAGCGCTGCAATCGAGGCGAGCGTCTATCTCCATATGAAGTCCTGACCATTGGACAAACTTCATTTTGGGATACCGCGCGATTGATCTGCCGTGAGTCAAAAGCTCAGGCCGACAAAGGGGAATAGGGCGCATCGGCGCGACGGAAAGGGTGAGACCAACAAGAAAACTAATTATCTGCGACGAGGAAGATCGGGACGATCGCGAAACGCGCGTGGGTGCCCCGCCAACAGAGCGACGAGACCTGAGCGTGAAAAACAATTTAACAAATAAAGAGTCTAAAAACACAACGCAACACACCTCTCTCTTTCTTTGTAAAAAAAAAGAAAAAAACAGAAGGGTAAGAAAAAGTAAGAGCGAGCCAAGATCGTAATTCCATTCGCACCTCTCCCTCTCTCTCTCTCTCTCTCTCTCTGTCTCTCTCTCTCTCTCTCTCTCTCTCTCTCTCTCTCTCTCTCTCTCTCTCTCCCTCCCTCTCGGGGCCATAACTCTCCTCTCGCGAAAATCTTGGTTCGCGTGCCGTTCGGGCAAGAGTTCGGTCCGAACTCCGAACGATCCTTCTTCGTGTTCGCCGCACTTTCACGCGGCGTTTCCTCGCGGCGAGCGCCGCCGTTTGAGTTTCAGCGCCGGTCCACTTCACGAAATGCTTCGGGAAAAAGATACACAAGCGGAAAGCGCGAGTTCCTTCTCCCGAGTATGTCCGACTGCAAAGAGTTTGGTTTACATATTATCTCGCAAAGCACAAAGACCGCTAATTTTCTCCCTGCCGTGTGGAGAGAGAGAGAGAGAGAGAGAGAGAAAGAGAGGGAGAGAGAGAGGGGGGGGGAGAAAGAGAGGGAGAGAGAGAGGGAGAGAGAGGGGGGGGAGCCGCGCCCTTTCAACCACTTTCAACTACCTTTTTCCCTCCGAGCCGAACCTCGCTCTTTGCACACCACACTGAGAACGCCGGAAGCTCTTTTAGACGCGGCTGAAGCTTACTGATAGGCTTCTCGAACCAGGCTCGATTGCTCCGATCTTCTTTGTCACGATAATGACTTTCCACCTTCGCCTTCTACTCGCCTACGGACGTCGACTCACCTTCACCGCGTCGGCGACGCGACGCCATTCTTTCTCCCTTAAGGAATTTTTTATACGACTTCTCGAGTAACCCAATTCCCCTCTCATGAATGGCTCCTTCACTTCTCGCGACGCGCGGCGGAGCGCGTGCTCCCTTCAACAAGCGGTCCCTCGTTTCAGCCGGTTTGTCGTCGTTTGGCGAATATTATAACGCGCCGGGCATTCAGACTGAAGATCGAGGAAACGATCGATCGACACACAACGAGTCTACGGCAACTATCGCAAAAATTCCTGCTCAAACCTCAAACGAGGAGGCACACGTTTTTCCTCGCGTCTGTCAGTCGCGCATGAATTACCCGCTTAATTATCGCGACTTTATCGAAAGTCACGGGATTTATTTACAGCTACAGTTTAATGAATCTTAGCCCGCCTGCGCCATTCTCCCGCGAATTCGGGTAATTTATGCGACGGCCACGTTTACAGAGGTAAATGAGTTTTCTTAAAGACCGCGCATAAACCGAAATAGTTTCGAACTGACAAGGCGGTTTCGAGCGGGCGGGCTGGGGGGGGGGGCGGGCGAGTAGAAGCCAACGGAGGATGCTCTTTCTGGGAAAAGCAAGATTAATAAAATATTTCTAAGTCACGGGTTCTACCTACACGAGACGTTGCTCGAGAGATGGGGCAACTTTTCTTCGTCCGTGACGATGTTACGGCGGCTTTTAACGGCAGCGGCGACTTTCCAGGCGAAATTTTTTTGCGAACCGGAGCGTAAAGCGATTTCGTGCGGAGGAAAGGGCGGGAGGGGGAGAGGAAAGAAACTGCTAAGGCTACGGAAGTAAGCGTTAGGCGAGACGCGAGGCCCTAAAAGGCTCAGGCGGAATTCTCGTGAAGGGTCCCAAGCGCTACCGACGCGCTGACAAATTGAGTTTTAGACTTCGCCGGCCCTCCTCCGTGTCCTTCCGTTCCGTTAGATTTTTCCCACGGGTGAATGGAAAAGCTTCTGCTCGATCCCACGGGATATCACGTACGTCCTATCTCAGTACGCCTTCTCTCAGGGGAGTGAACGGTGGCCACTTTTCCCGCGCATCATTGCGCGGAAAGTCATATCGTTAAATGGAACGTTAATGGAGTATAATGCGCGGCTTCCATCTCTGAATCGTGTAACGCGATAGCGCGAGAGTTGGCATGTAGAACAGGTAGGGTGTGTTATCGAGGTGAGTTATTGAGAAACACTGCTAAACGCACACTCGCATACGAGTACATTTTTACTCTTTGATACTACGACTGCTTACCTACTGCATTTTCTCCATGTTGGAGCTCGAAGAAGCGCCTATTCAACTCACGAACTGTTATGTAAAACGCAGGGGAAGATGCGATTTGAGAAATACCAATCTCTCAGAGTTGGAGTTGAGGAAGAACGAGAGAGAGAGAGAGAGAGAGAGAGAGAGAGAGAAAAGATGGGACGTTAAGCTTACAATTGTAATATTCAAAACTATCAGTTTTATCGTTAAACCGACTGGAAAGTGATCCCACCTCTGAATTATTACGCGTGAAATATTCACGCAAATACACGCGAATTTCGTTAGATAAAATCAATCGAAACTACCGCGTTTCGCACTTTCGCACGACCCCCATCGTCCCCCATGCCATCTCAATCGACAGCTTCCGAGGAGAGAAAAATTCACCCAGCGATTAAGTCAATTTTATCGTCGCGGTTACTTCGTTACCGCGAAAGTGTCCATTTCTCTCGGGGTAAGTCGGGCTCCCGGAGGGAGCCTAATAAAATCTCCGGTGGGAACGCGCAGGCATAGCAAAGCCCGTCTACGATCTCGGTATGAAAGAGTCACGCCCCGTTGCCGGATCAACGGGCGCGAGTCACTTTATCTGTCCTATGCAGCCGTCTAGATGGGAGTCATCAAGACGTACGTACAAGTTCAACCCCGGCATGCTGATAACAAGATGAACTTTCGTACCACTTCAGTAGATAGCTGGAGTGATACATAGATCATTAAGGCCGGGGGCGGTCGGTTATCGTTACTTATCATCGCTTCGCTCATTCGCTCTGATAATCCCGCTCTGCAGCGCCTTCACGCTCGTCGGTTTATGCGAGTACACCGCACTCTCCCTCCTTCCCTCCTCCTCGTCGCGACCAAGCGGATGGAAAGTTCACGAGGACGAGTAATCGCGAAGGTGGCGCTACTCCAGGCAAAGGTGCTACATTATAGTTCGGCAAAGTGCCTCTCCTGCGCGCAACGCTCGTCCGCAGGTGAGCTTATTCCGCTGGCGAACAGAAGCCGCCGACGTGGTTCCGAGAGAGAGAGAGAGAGAGAAAGAGAGAGAGAGAGAGAGAGAGAGAGAGAGAGAGAGAGAGAGAGAGAGAGAGATTGTTAAATTCTTCACGTACCTAGCGGGGAAACTCCTGGTATTACACATCGGAAAACGCGAATCTGGCTGAATAAACAACACGACTCTCGTCAGCGGTCATGCCACGTTGAAAGCGCCAGTTCTCGTCCGATCACTGAGGTGAAGCAACGTTAGGCATGATCAGTACTTGAGAATACCACGTGTTTTGTTTTTCTCTTTCTCGTATTTGGTATGCGCCACATGTTACGAAAAAAAATATTTTTTCACCGTACCGAATATTCTATTGTTTTCGGTGAGCGGAAGGAATTACTAATCGCCACGTTGAAGGTTCTTCAGTTCTCGTCTGCGATCGCTAAAGGAACGTTGGGCACACTTGATATTGGGAAGGCTGGCCACTTGGGAACACCGTGCGCCGCGTGGCTCTTACGTTTTCCTTTCGGAAAGTTGCTGGCTAATAATTTACAGTTACAACCTCGGATTTATCCACCGCACAACGTTGATATAAATTTTGCAGCAGCGCGGAAATCGTACGTCTTCGTTTTTACCGCCTAAAGTCGCAAGTCCCTAGCCGGCGATTGAAATGTGTTTTTGAAACTTTTTAGGTTTAAACGCTTGTAATAGCTCGACAAGAAAGCAATTCATGTCGTGTCATGCATTCAGCAATTCAGCTGTCCGAAACGTGTTGAAAGAATCGAGAATTGTGCAATTGAATTCCCCAACTTGAGATATCGTTTGACATTGCATAAATAATAGATCGAAGGAATACGAACACTTAGGAGAAGATAATGACACGATTCTTCCTTTCTAATTATTCCGACAAAGTGAGGAAAAAAAGTCTATGTCGCGATGGAGTTCTACTAAATGTCGAAACTTTCGTCGTACTTCTGACTCGTTCGAAAAGACTTGAAACTTCATTATGATGAACAAATGTCCCCGATACGGGAATTAATTACTCTCGCAAGAGGTGCGAAAATTCCTCGGGAGTTTCTTTTCTTTGTCGAAAGCAGATCAAGGGCGATCGAGCAAGATTCCGAAAACTCTTCCATGTAATCGAGCAATAATCATTCAGCAATAATTATTCGCTTAAGTTTCTTTTTATCAATTAGCCTTCTCTCTGTCAGACGCGTCGAATTCGCGTGCAGAAAGGAACGTGATATCGAGATAGAAACCTGACGGCGTGAGAGAATATATCGAAAGATCGCGACAAAGTAAATGATCGCCGAACGGTGTGCTCGCGGAACGTTCTCCGTAATTCAGAATTTCAAATTTGATCGGGAAGAATGTGTCGCCGGAATTAATAAGGTGGAGCGTTCCAAAACACTTGGTGTACAGCGCGCTGTTATTCCGCGAGGAAACCGATTGTGATTTACATGCATAATTCATCGAACGGCACTTCGCAGCTGTGCTCTTTCAGCGGTAACACCCCTCGAAAATCCCCGGGAAAAGTGAAAAGTGCCTCGCGCCCGCGCCCCTCGTCGCTCTACAAGATTTTTTCCTCCCTCGTAAGGGTAGTAACAAGACGGCCGAGTAGACAAAGCGTACGACGATGCTGCCAGCCGCCGTATCCACGGAACTTTTGCAGCGCCATTTCGCCCGACTAAACTTCAACGGGATTTTCATAAAGCCCAACGTAGGGCAGAGAACACGCCGGTGATTCGAGGGCGGCGAGGAAAGGAGCGCGGGGGGGAGGGGAGGGGAGGGGAGGGGATGGCGCGCGAAGCAGCGAAATGGAAGAGAAACTTTGCTATCCGTCGTGAAAACTCATGGCGTGAGTTATCTCTTTCTTCCCTCGGCCTCGATTTTGCGATCGCGGCCACAGTTTTCTTGGCACGAGCAACGCGCCAACGCGAACATCTTCGGGACTGTTTCATCAAATCGAGGCACAGGCTCGCAAGTATCGCTAATTAACGTGGGAGTTTAACTAACGGCAACTCTCCTTCGATAAAGACCGGCTGTCGAGCGGTCGAGATTAAGATGCGCGAATAAAGGCTCGCACCGTTGCTCGCCAGACGGTTTCGAAAAAAGAGCCTTTAGACTTTAAGTAGCCGTAAAAATCACCGGCGGTCCTAAAACGGGTAACACGAATCTTTATTTCGCCCCACCGGGCCCCTCTCGCGATACAGTGTAAAAGAATCTGACTTAATAACGCCGTCTTGGCGATATATAACGCAGTCTATTTCGCGGAGAGTCTCCACCGCGCGAGATACCGCAGCCGGATCTTCCCCCGTGAATACGATCGAAGCGAACGGAGATTGCTCCAACGATTTATTCTCTCCGACGGGATGCCTCGCCCAGGATAACACGATGAAAAAAGACGGCACTGAAGTCAGAAAGAGGCGAGTTATAGCAAATGCAAAAGGAAGAGAAAAAAATCGCGCAAGAGGGAGGCGCTCGAGAAAGGCGCGAAAGAAATTTTCCCCGTTCTCTCCCGACGTAACGCTTTTCGACCAATTTGCAGCGGTATCCAGAGTATAAAAAGTCCCGAGCAAGGATGGAATGAATGATGCTCTAGCTAAGGAAGAAGGCCGATGATGAAGTGGGGGCTCTCCGAATGATAGTGTGGATCACACCTGTGATCCGAGAGAGATCTAAGCGCCATCCATCTACGTCGTCGGCGACAACTCGTTTAGCGTATCAATCGTCGGTTCGATCCGAAAATGCCGCTGACTAATGGCGCAACCAGCCGAAAAATACGGCTCTTTATCACGTTCGCTCCTTTCCTCCTCTCCGCCGCGATAGACAAATAAATAAACGCCGGCGGCGGCGACGACGACGACAAGTCATCTCGGGTGAACATCGTCCCCATGAGCGCGACGTGCATCAAGTGTCACACGAGCGAGGGATAATGAATCGCGCGACGAAGCCGAGCCTTTTGTCCCCGCCTTTTGTACATTATTTCGGGACGCTTGGCGGAATTTCACGACGAGGAGACTCAATTCCAGGCGGAGCTCGCTTCGAGAATTCTAATTTGCGCGTTAGTCACGAAGTTGGTCAAAGTTAATTGTCCGCGAGCGAAGAAACGGCGAGCGGCGTTTAATGGAATTATCACTCGCAGAAGCGAAGTCGAGCTCAATTTCAAAGAATGCGTCAATAAAAGAAACTGCGGGGAATCCAGAGCGTCTGCCGAACAATAGGATAAACTGCCAGCGCTCCCGTCGCGACGAAGACACACAAGTTTGAGCGGATTAGCGCGATTCCGGATATTCATCGTCGCGAATGTCGATCGCGTTATTGTAATCGTTAATGTTACACCGCGCTTGCTATATTAATCCGTTGCTTTTAACGGCGGGTATCGTCACAGGCTGACGCTTTTGCACAGCAGATTTGCACGCGGGGATTTCCCGCGTGGGTATCGATGTTGAAACAGAAAATATCGCGCTGATTCGGTCGACATCTATGCGTCTATTTATGTTGAAGTTGCGTCGGTTTACCTTGTGCACACTCTCGCAAGCGCAAAAATTTCAATATCAATGCCCATTGGCGTTTCCCATTGGCTGCGCGTGGAATGGTCTTCAGCCGGTCTTCCCCTCAATTATCTCGAACGATTAGCCGCTGTTATCGACGCGAGCGCGGAGAAACAATCAATTCGTCCGAAAAACGCGCGTTTTGAGGGCCGTCGTTTTGATGGTCCCGTTTCTGTTTCCAATTCCCTCTCCCGTCGCGATATCTGGAACACGCCCTTCTTTCAATCGTCCATAAAGTTTCAATAAAATTCATCCAGGAGCGAATGGTTAAACGAACCTCACTGCCAGCTCCCCCTCCCCTCCCCCTCGCCCGCCCGCCACGATCCTTCCACGCTCGTCCCTCTGAAACGAATTACCTCTGTAGGCGTTCAAACTACGGAAAGCTATTACGCGGCTTCGCCGCTGGAAATTCCCGACGAAATGTAGACCTAAACGGCTCAATTCCGCCAGGTAGGAGAGACAGTCGGCCAGCCATGCGCCGGATCGTCGCTTTAATTCGCGCGCGCTTAACGAGGCGATACGAAACTGGCCGTCTTTACGATGTGGAACGTCGAATGAAACGTCGCGGGCGATACCGAACTCGAGGAATCAGGACGATCGAGTGTGAAACGTACGACGCCTGTACAGCTGCTGTGTGTACAATTCGCTGGATATTTTTACGGCCTAGTCAGGATTTCCGAGATCACGACTGACTGATCGGATCGTGACAGTTAGATAAGTTGGGAGAAAACGAGGAAGCGCACACGGCTTCATCAGTCTCACTTACCAGACCGGGAGTCATTAAATATATATTTGTTTTTACGTGTATACATATGTGTCATGATTGTTGATAATTTATAAACTATATAATTTTCATGCTAGAAGATTCTGCGAACACCGGAAACGTTACTTTACGCGAGCCAAATCTCAAGGCTCTGTCAAGCTCTCACGGCTACTTTGGAATATCCTTGCCACTTTCTCAGATGACAGACAGTCGACAACGAATGCAGAAACAAAAATACATAATGAATCGGAGCAAGAACGTCTAATAACTCCCGATCTGGTAAATGTTCGGGCATTAATGAAGCTGTGTGTACACTTCCGAAAGAAAAGGGAAAAAAAGGAGGTGAAAAAAGTTGATCAACAACTAGTTCATTAGTTCCTTGTTCGAACCGCTGCCCATTGTAGCAACAGTCGGTGTAGGCCTCTTTTGTAAGCATACCTGAATGAGGGGAACTTTTGCTGCCAACTTTTACGCGCTCCATTCTCGATAAAAAAAAGCTCAATTACGCGGTGCAACAGCGATAATGAAAAATTACGCGCGCGTGGGGCTCGTGAGAGAGAAGGAGCTTTTATAATTCATTCTCCTCCCGCAAATAGGATGTAATCTCGTATAATGTGCATATACATACATATTTATTTATTTATGCTGTATACGAGTTACTTGACCAACGTACCGGAAATTTTATGTAAATCACATCGCCCATTTTTTCCCATTAGAAACTTTCGGAAACTTCACTTTTACAAGACGTGTTCATGGGTTCGATCTCGCGACTACGTGATGCTTCCTCAGCATCGCTGACGCCGGAGGACCCAAAAAGCATGACGCTTCCGCCGCGCGTCCATGATGTCGCCGATGTTCGATGCAGACCGCGTGCGCAATGTTTTGCTTAAAAATCGGAAGCACGTATAGCGGGAGAGAGATCGCCGGCATGCAAAGCTCTCACGTTCATGAAAATCCCCGCAGGACTGGCAGAATGAGCAGGAGGAGACGGAGGAGGCGGGGGCGAGCAGGAAGGCCGTACACGAGCGTCGTTCTTTCTGACGTCTCGCGTGCTCAGGGATTACGACACGAAATTCGAACGGAACTAATTTACCGCAGCCGAAGCCCCGGAATCTCCGCAGCGCGCGCGGCGGGTATCTTCGGGTCCTCGAGGTTCCGACGTGCCGCAGCAATGACGTAAAAACTTACGCTCAGGTGCCTTCTCCTCCTCCTCCAAGCTCAACCCCCATCCATCCATGTGCGAAGAAGCCCCAAGCAAACTTATGGCATGCTATGCCCTTTAATTTCGACAACGTCGATCTCGATCCGACTCCCAGCGAATCCGATATTCTTCCGTATCCTTCCTCCTCCTCCTTCACTTTTCTCTCTCTCTCTCTCTCTCTCTCTCTCTCTCTCTCTCTCGTCTTCTGCTCGACCTCGTTACTCACGACGCTGCGCTGCAGAGGAGAAGAGCGCAGGTGCAGGACGACATTAAACATTAACAATCATCTGCCGCGGAGATATGAATATTGGACGCGATTTAACCCGTTTTCCGTTTTATCTTCGGGACTTGTCCGTGCTTAAATTAAAAACAAACGTTGCGCGCCGCGCCCTGCACGTTCGATCCACGGGAGCGCGCGAGAGGTTTGTGCTTCGCGTGTTTGCCTTGTCGTTCGCTTCGGCTCGCAGCCGCCAGCCGTGAGATTGCTCGCGCAGACGGAATTATCGAGGATGGCTTTCTCTCTTTCGCTTCCCCACGAGGGAATTCGAATTCCCAAAGTACACTCGCATCTTCACGGCGCGGCGCGAGCAGATTCATAGCTTGATGGCGCGACGCGCGCGCGCGTTTACGTCGCGACGTAAATACGTAATTACGGATTAAATGGCGCGAGGACCGCAGCTGCGAATGCTCTACGGTGTCCACCGCGGGTCCTACGCACGATCCTGCGATCTTTTATACGGCGGCGGCCTTAGCACGTACCGTCGTGCGTACGTATGTATGTGTAGGATGGTCTCGGCCTATTTTCGGTATTTTCACTCTCATCCTCGTCCCGCAGACCGCAGCTTTTGTCGTTCCCTTTTCATCGCGCGCGCCACCCGCGTAGATTCAGGTCAGCCCCGGTCGTTGCTTTTGCAGCAGTGTACCGACACATCTCTCACCCCCCCCCCCGCCTCCCGCGGCCTTTTTAACCCTTCTACTATTCGACCAGCCCGTTGCGCACTCTCTCTCTCTCTCTCTCTCTCTCTCTCTCTCTCTCTCTCTCTCTCTCTCACGCCCGTTGCCCTCCAGACGCAGTTAAACGCGTCGTGGTCGACCGGAAACTCGCGCTAACTCGCGACAGATGAATGCCCAATGCTCTTTTTTACGGCGCGTTGCAGTTCGATAAAGGACTCCAATCGAGAAGCAGACGGTTATCGGCCGGCGCGGCTCTGGCGATTGACGTGTCACGAGAGCGAATCTTTGTCTTCTCATTCGCGAAAATTGAAAGAACATTGTTGGAGAGAGCTTGTCGCGCTTTTTCCGAGACGATTGTCTTCTCGCGAGAGATGCTGTGGTTCATGTAAATGACAATTACGTACATGACAATTACGTCGCCAAGTAATTTCATGATTCGAAATTGCCGGATTCGCCCCGTCAGTTTTCCGCAGTGTTCCACAACGCAACCGAAGTGTTGTGAACCTAATCAATGACGGTGAATCAATTAATCCGCTCGACGGAGAATTATCTTCATTCGCTGAGGTTCGTTCTCGTCGGTTCTGCGAGATGCCGTATATTGGCGTCTTCAATTCTGTCACACGAGAGCCTCCACGGCGAAGGACATGTCGTGATTGGCAGTCGGCATATGAGGCGACACCCCCCCCCTCTCTCTCTCTCTCTCTCTCTCTCCCTTTCTTCCCCTCGTTACTCCCGTAGTTATTATCAATTATTATTCCCGCCCGATGTGCGCGACATTCAATTTTACGAGCCATTAGACGCGATGTTCCTCCGAGCGGCCGCGTACTCCGCTCTCGCAGTTTCCGGTTTAACGCGCGCTGGAAATTTCGAAGGAACGATCGCTCGCGCCAAGGACGATCATGTTGTACATGTACCGGTCGATCGTCGGGTATTATGCGACTACCGGCGGGAATGAAATGTTTCAGAGACTTATAGCGCGAGTCGTTTTCTATTTATAAATTCTTTCATTAACTCCAAATGAATTTCTCATCAAAAGGGCAAGGGAGATATCGAGAAAGGAAGTGGGCGAGTACTCTCTCTCTCTCTCTCTCTCTCTCTCTCTCTCTCTCTCTCTCGTCCGTTTTCCAGTTTCTAGAATTCGATATCCTGACAATCGACCCTCGAATTGAAAAATTGCGTCAGTGAAGTCAGTCGGGAATGAGACAAAGAAGAATCAGATATTACCGTCTGTTTGCAGCCTCTCCGAGCTCAGTCGTCGCTTAATTTTAACTGCAAAATTATTAATCCCGTTTTCCCTTCATCCTCGCGACTCGATATAATCCGCACCTTCGGCGCAAAATTCGCGCGCGAAAGATATCCGCGAATCACCCTTTGTGCGATATTTCACAGGTTCTCCAAAGCGACAACTTAATTCGGGAAACGCGAGGGGAAGTTAAGTCGCTCTTCCAAAAAGCTCATCAATTGCCTGCGGGGCGTGTAAAAGAGGATTACGAGGGGATCCTGATAATAGCGCAATTTCGCATCTTAGTCAATAGCGGATTAATTACGACGTTCCGGAATTATTATACGCAACGCGCGTGCGCGCGGAGAGAAGCAGCCTCGCGCGTACGCTGCCAGTTTCGCGACGCGTCACGTAATTCGTCGCGCCGGCGGACGATTGTTTAGCAGCCGAAAGGCTGGAATTGTTATAATAAATTAATTGGCGCCGCAGGCGGCAGTCGGTTATCGCTGCAACTCGGCTTGTTAGAGCGCGACGTATTGTCGCGCGAAGCGCGTCGCTCTCGTAATTACGAAGCTTCACGGCTCGGGGCTCTCGTCGTCCTTACGTGCAAATTAGCGTCAACCATCAGGACCGCCTGCGCGCCAACGGCGAAGGATCGATTCCGCGCGAGCGCGGCATCCCGATGAGACACCGATCGCGGGCGGTTCCGCGACGGAAGTTCGGGACGGCCGCCGGCGCGCGCCGCCGCGGACGAAAGAGAAGTCCGAACTTTTGTGCCGATTACTTTCGCGCGGTTATCGCCATCCAACAGGAAAGTGATCTCCCCGACATTTTTCTCTTCGGTCACACACACGAGCACAATAGATCGCGCGCGCGCGCGCAAAGGAAGCTACGCGCGGAAGAGCGGAATTTCTTAGTGCCGCGGTCGCGCAGGAGAGTAAAAGTTCGCTTTCGTGGTTGCCGCGCTCGGGCAATCGCGCTCTCACACAAGACTAGTCAAACAGCGCGGAAAAAGAAGAGAGAAGAAATTCACTGTGGCGGACTCACCGAAGTCGGCTGCCTCTGGGACGTCTGGCTGAGTTTCTATTGGACGGTTCCTGAAACAAGAGAGAAAAAATGTTGTTGCTTCTGTCATCGCTACAGACCCTTCTTCTGTACGTGCTTTCAATATTAGTAGCGCCCCGTTAAAGGATATCGCCGTCATCTAACGCTCTCATATGAGCCATCTCGACTCTGTGCTCGAATATTTACGAAAGTCACAGTGCAGAGAAACGCGACGATAAATTCATAATGGAACCCCCTCTCGCGATCGATGCGGAGGATTGAAGTTACAGCGAGGATCACAATGGAGCGTTACATCGTCTCGAACGCAAACGTGCTCTCTCCTCCTCTCTTCAGCTCATGAATCTGATACAATCCATTATCCTGTCGAGCGATCCGAGAAAGTACGCATTTAATTTTAATTCTTTCCAAGTTGTACGGTTAGTAGATTGTAAAGTAGGTAGATTCAAGCGACGAACAGATAGATCTCCATGACATTCCTCCTCGTGTTCCAAACGTTCCGCAGCGATCGCGTCGCGAATTTCGAGCGCATTGTGGCTCGAAAGCAATACGGGGGGAAAGGACGTGCTTTTTATATCTCGCACGATTCGTATCGTGCGTATCGTGTGTGCGAGCGTCGCGAGTGATAAGCGGACGAAGTGCGGTGGAGATAAAGTCGTCAAAAATCGCGAGGAATTATTCGCGTCATCCGCTCGCGTCACGAGCGGCGACAGCCGAAGCCCTGATATCGCGCTGATAAAACGGCAAAACGTGAAAGATGTATCACGCGCGGCTAATGGCCGGTAAAATTGCAAGTTGGCCGACGAGTTTCCCGACGATGGGGCATAAATCATGAGAGCGGGACGTCGCCCGCGAAGACGATTGCCCGGCGGTTTTGCGTCAATTATTCTCGTTGCGTCCGCATCGTCGTCTAAGAGGGGCTATTAAACTTTCGCTCGGCGCTCGTTACCGCGACACGTGCGTCCGTGCGCTACGCTGTTCCCTTTTTGTTTCTTTTTCTCGTCGTCGACGCCGGCGCCGACGGCGTGCAGCTTGACGCGAACAAAGAGCCGCGCGTGTATCTCGTGGATGTTGATTTTTTTCCTTCAGCCGGAGTATCGCGACATTTCCGGAGTGAGTTATCGTACGAAAGTTTGGAAGTGACGCCGTCGCAGCGATACGGCGGATTTTTCGCGCCGCGATTCAGCGGACGAGAGTGGACGAAAAAATTATTTTACCGCGGAGATTGCACGTACGGGCGACACGTCTCCACATGAATTTAACGGGGAGATATCTGCATAACGTCCTTCTCGAGAATTCTTCGACCGTAGCAGAGAGAGAGAGAGAGAGAGAGAGAGAGAGAGAGAGAGACGAGAGGGAGGGAGAGAGAGAGAGAGAGAGAGAGAGCGAGAGAATCCGCTTTTTACAAGTGGATCGCAAAGATATAATTTCTGAATATTTCTCAGCAAGTAACCAAAGTACGGATAAAATATGCAGATTACGCAAAGCCTGGGGTAAAGAAAGAGTCACCATTATCCCATCTGAAATCGCAATTGAAATTCGACTAATGTCCTATGAAAGATTGAATCGCATTAACAGGCACTTAACGAGAAGTCTAAGACGCGCGGCGAGACGGGAAAGCGAATATCAAATCCGCTGACGAATATCAAATCCGGTCAAATTCCGCGACATTCCATATTCATGTATATGTATGTATGTATTCGTGCGCGCGCGCTGTAATATGTTTAACGTCATAAGCCAGGTAACACGTAAGAGGCGGCTCGACATTTTTCATTTGCCTCTACATCTCCGTCGAAAACATATCTCCACGGTGGAGAGCAGCGAGCGACCTCCGTGCTCGCATTCGTCACAAGCGGATGCGGATTTAGACGGCGCGGAGACATCGAGAGGCGCGGGCTGGAAGAAACGTCGAAACGAGCAATGCGCAGGAAACAAGAGGCAGGGAAGCGAAGTGTTCTGTCCCAGATCCTTAACTCGCGCGTCCTCCGCAGCCACTCTCAAGGAGAAGGAGACGTCGCGCATAAAAAGAGAAATCTTCCATAAAAACGTATACGCGGGGGAGGGGGGGACCAAGGGGATCCTCGCGAGGGCGAGGAAAGATGTTGTTGCCGGCTATAGGGGGCGGAAGGGGGCGAGAATCGGCTGGAGAGAAAAATCCTGGCGGACAACGACGCGACACGTACGATTTTCATGGGCGCAACGTCGCGCGGGGTTAAGCACCGTTAAACCGCCTGGCGATCCGTCACAATGCCCGATGCGAAACGGCTGGGATGAGTTTACGGGAATCGGCCGGCGCCCGCGTGTCGCGACACCGACAGTCGACGGCATAAAAGCCACTGGAAAATCCCCTCGCATCTCACGTATCCTGTCGCGGCCCTCCACCTCGCGCACGCCCTCGATATTGAAACGATATCCCGAACCGTAACGGATCCCCCTCGGTGTACTCCTTTGACCCTTGCGCGCCCTGCCGAGATCCAATAAATATTAAAATACCGGTCATCGCGCGCACGCGCGCGGCTCTGATCGCGGCGCGCCCATAAATTCGGGATTACACGGAAGCGCTCAAGAAATTTCGGCCGGCGCCCGCCCGCTCGCGCGCGTCCATCATTGATACGTGTTTTAGCTTGCGCGTTAATAATGGAGCGGCCGATAGGAAATTGAAAACGACCCGACCGCCGCGACGGTCGCCGCCCTATGTTATTTGATTTGAGCAACGCGAGCCCGCGATAACAGAATCGACGATCCTTTGTGCCGGGCGTTACGAACAGGAACGGAAGCTATGCGCCGATGAATATTAAATTCCTTTCTCTCTCCCTCCCCCTTTCTCTCTCTCTCTCTCTCTCTCTCTCTCTCTCTCTCTCTCTCGGGCGAGCGCGCGCAGAGCAGGATACACGCACCGACGAGTAGGCGCTGCATCTGCGCTTATTTCTGCCGTTACATAATTTACAGGATGACACGATTGCAGCGCGATGAATAATTAACAGGCGCAGTCTCATACGAACATCGCGCCGCGAGCGCGGCGAGACTGCTCGGCGTTTGTCATGCAGCGAGTTTCGCTATACGTAAGATTTAATTTATGAGCGATATTTTTCCACCTTCCTACTCGTCTTTGGTGTCCGTAACATTTATTACGCGACATTCGCCGCGCTCTCGTCTCCCCGGCTGAACAATATTAAATTTTCCAATAGTACAGCGCGCATCCACGACGGAGCCCTCCGACGGGGAAAACCGCCCCCCTCGCCCTCTCGCCAGTCGCCCTTCCGGCCACGTTCCGACCGGCCGGAATCCTGCCTCATCCTCGCGATGCGCCCGCTGTGTTACGAACAGTCACGGCGGATAAACCGTAGTCGAGACCTGACAAGAGGATGTGCGCTCCCCCCAACTTTTCTCCGAGAGAGCCTCTCTAGGTCCCACCTCTCTTGGGTCCTGAGGGATCCGCCGTGAGCTTCCTGCCTGAATTTCGGGCTCGGCATCGATTGAAATTGAATTAAAGCGAACTAAGTTTGTCGCATCTGGGATCCACGGAATATCCTGGCCGAGTGACGATACTGAA
This sequence comes from Harpegnathos saltator, assembly GCF_003227715.2. Classification (NCBI taxonomy): domain Eukaryota; kingdom Metazoa; phylum Arthropoda; class Insecta; order Hymenoptera; family Formicidae; genus Harpegnathos; species Harpegnathos saltator. The sequence goes on along the minus strand of NW_020230161.1, from coordinate 822,287 downwards.
AACACTCGAGTCGCTTCCGCTACCGTTTACCTTTCGTCGCTTTATTTTCCACGATCGCGCCGCGCAGGATATGGAACTGCAAATTGTTATTCCTCCTCTGTGTGACTGCCGCGCGCGGCCAAGATTATTTGAATAATTTGTTGTTGTTTTCCATCTGGCTGCCGGGTACCGTGCGTAAACATTTGCGTTCGATAACGCACCGCGTCGACAAATCCGGCGCGCTAATGCCGCACCCGCGTTTGCCGAGGTTCGCGAGTCCTCCGATTCTTGCCGCTGTCTGTCGCGAAACAAAGCGATCGAGTGCGCATCATTGATCGATGCAAGTCGCGAGATGAATTCCTTCGAATGCGTCTCACAGAGAGATTTGATCGAGACCGTTCGCTGCATTAACGCAACCAACTGTGGACTCTGTACCGACGAAACATGTTTGATTTTTATGTTTACTACGTATACACAGCTTCGTGTTACCTTTCCCAAACGTGAACATTCTTGCAAAGGGATTGAGGTCGATGGAAATCACTGAATTCGACGCCGCGACGTTTTCGCGCGCGACAGCACCCGTGACGAAATATACGCCGATTGTCATAATCGCGGAAAATTTTAAGCTTATAAGGACCCGCCCTTAAATAATCGCGAAAATTTTAAGCTTATAAGGATCCGCCATGGCCTAACTGCTCTCTAACGGGAGGCATTAAGCGACGGGAAAATCGCGTTGAGTGGCAAGTGGCATGGGGGAAAGTGTCCGCCGCCAAGTGCCGCGGGCACTTTTATTATCCTCGTATATTGCTTTATGCAATTAAGCGTCGTTATCTTCTTGTCGCGGCAAGATATAGCGCCGTTCACCGTATTTATGTATACTGCCTCAAACCAGCCGCAATTTTCCTCAAGAAACACATTTTTTCTCCTTCTCCGACGAACGCGAAGGATTTGAGAGTGCAGAGTACTGTTTTACGGCCAATCATTGAAAAGGCGTTAATAATCCGCAAGTAATCAATCGGCAGATGAATCGCGATGGAGCAATTAGAGCTTCCAAGAGTTTTTCTCCTTCCGGCAAACCAAGTATTGCAAAAATATGTTGCCTCCTCGTTGCTGTATATTTTCTATTAGCGCGTAACATTTATACCGAGACCTTTTTAATTATACCGATATATACCTCGTGACATTTCCCTCTGCCGAGTTTCATGCCAATTTTCTATCGCCTCCGTCGCGCTCACCTCCGCGTTTATTTTCCGCATTCGCGCCATCCGCGTGTAAATAGCGGTAATGTTAATCTCCGGCTAATGCCGCGACTCCGACGCGGAGAAGATGTCGAACGTGAATTTATCGATTCCCCGCCGTTCCTCGCCCTACTCAAATAATAACAATGCGGGAATTTGCCCTTTAAAGCAGCCTTCTTCCTTGCGAGAACGGAACACACAGCGACCGGGAACGAGGAAACTAAAAGCGAAGTGGCGGACGAGAGAGACAGAGAGAGAGAGGGAGAGAAAGAGAGAGAGAGAGAGAGGGAGGGAGGGAGAGAGAGGGAGAGGGAGAGAGAGGGAGAGGGAGAGAGAGAGAGAGAGAGAGAGAGAGAGAGAGAGAGAGAGAGAGAGAGAGAGAGAGAGAGAGAGAGAGAGGAAGGAAGGAAGCGAAGGCACGAGAGAGTCGATTGTCGCATAATTTATTGCGAGCTTTCAGGCAGCTCCCTAATGCACCTGGAAATACAGGATACTTGATCAACTTCCTAATACAGCTGCTATGCACCGCTCAAACGCCTAGCGCATCGGAACGTACGAATATCGACTCACCAAATTATTTTGCAGTCGCCATACCGTGGTTTTATTTCCTGCCGAAAGGAAAAGAGAGAGGAGAGAAGAAGGGAGAAGGAGAGAGAGAGAGAGAGAGAGAGAGAGAGAGAGAGAGAGAGAGAGAGAGAGGGGGGGGAGAGAGGGAGAGAGAGGGAGAGAGGGAGTCTTCAAGAAGACAAAGCACACTAAAAGTCCTGCCTGTTGCGGTCTCACGAAAAGCAATAAATTCTCTATTCGCCCTCCCCCTCCGCGCGCGATATAAGCTTGCATCAATTGTATCTCCCCGCAAGTTTCTTTATACTGTATAAATGTTTAAGCGTAAACCTATGTCTTATGTAAATCGCGTGTATCCGTGTGTGTGTGTGTGTGCACACGCGCAACACCACTGCGATTTCGCGTTGCTTTACGGCCGGACGTGTCGCTTACGCGCGCGGTATTTTACGCGACGGCGCGATGACGACGGCGGCGGCGCGGTATTGTGCGGTTTCGGGACCGCGGAGGCGGGGCGGGGCGTGTTTGTTAATTGTACTTTGCTTTACTCGCCTCCTTAATTCCCGCCGACGTAATTTGATCGCGGAGATTGTTACTCGGCCGTTATGCGGCGGAATTATTGCAATCCGTCGCGGCCGCGTTTGTGCGGCTGTTTATGGCTCCTGCGCGCGGCGCAACGGCGAGCTACACGACGAGAGAGCGTAAACTCGAAAGGGAGAATTGCACACCCGATGATCATATTTCATATTTACATCGAGTGTTTCGGAAACGCCCGGAGCGCACTTGAACTCCCCAGCACGTGATCTCGCACGGCGCGATTTTTGGTGACAACACCGACTACGTCTCTCTGCCAAGGCGGGAAGCGCAGAGATTTTCAGGGAGATCTTTGCTCCTCGACAATGAGTGAGAATTTGATGAATTCAAAGTTCGACCTACGCGAATCGAGCATCGAGTTTTTTGTTTCTTTCAGCGCTGATCGATTTTGGGTGAGATCGAGGAGCACCCTCGATGAATATTATTATCGGATAACAGGGCGTCGCCTCTAACGACGACAGTTCGCTCCTCATCATGGGCGGCCATTGGCATTTTCCGAGGCTGTAAGTCGATAAGCAACACACGAAGATTCTCGCGCACAGGGGCCATTGGCTTTTATCGGAAGCATATTCAGGCTCTTATCGGCCGCCGGCGTGTCTGCGTTGCCGGGCACGAACGCGACTTTTGTGTGTCGGCAAAGCGATATAAAATGCGCAAGACAGTATACGCCGCATATCGGAAAATCCAAAGACACCGGCAGGAAATCAAATCGTTCCGCACGGCGTGAAGCGAAAGAGCGAGACTTGGGCGGCACGTCGAGGCGACATCTCGACATCACGTGCTAAACGAACATCCTGCAACTTCGTTCGATGAGAGATTTTCTGATGCCGCGGCAGGACGCGGCGAACTTCAACGATACCTCCTCGCCGGCCTTTGTGCCCTCGAAATTGCACGACATTCTTTGGAAGCTCGCCGGATAATATTGTATACACGCCTCCTCATACTGCCCGCGTCAAAAAAAGAGGACGAAAAAGGAGGAAAAAAAAAACGAAGGAGCGCGGAAATTCGGACCAAAGCACTTTTTTCCCACGCGAAAGGAAGGATTTATTCAAAGCTGAGGCCGTAGAGCAAAGCAATTAACAATACACCTCGACGTTAAAAAAAGGAGCGTCTCGTTTTATTCGACAAGCTAATAAGAGCATGAAACAACGTCCCGTCCCGAAGCTTTGGTGCCCTTTAGAGGTCAAGTAGAGAGGAAAATCAACGTAAAATTGAAAGGCAAAAGAGGAAGAGGAGCGAGAGCGGAATTATATACGCCGTGGAAAAATACGCCGGATCGCGTGACGCTTTCAAGAAAGCAGAGAGAGATGCAAATAGCTTCTGGCTTCGAGCGATGTTTTGTTTTCGGCCGTAAGACCTTCCGATTCGCGAACTGTTGCGCCGAACGAACGAATCGCTTAAAGCGATTCCGTTCCACACTATCAGACTCCTAATTTCGGAAGTCGGCGGTTGGGAACTTCGGAAACTTCCGCGCGAAGAGTTCCTCTCCTCGGGCTTTCAGCTGCGGTTCGGTTTCGGATTTACATCCCCGATTATATCGGGTGTCTCTCGTATGTTAATATCCTTTCGCGGTTTCGTCGCTTAAATCGCGAAACCATACTCGCGCATTCGCTCGTCTTACCGCCGCGACAAGTGCGCAGCAATGCTGATGAGAGGGGCGGCGATGAAAGTTTTAATCATTTCATTCCTGCGGCGTGTTCAGCACTTCCCTGAAACGCTGTTACTAATTCCGAGGCCAGCGGCGGAGGCGCTTTACGGTCGACATTTCGCGCAAATGAAATCCCCTCAGAATGACGTTAAACGCGAGCCATATACGCATATAATGTTCGCGTGCGCGACGACGACAATGACGACGACGATGACGATTACGACGACAAGCGTCGAACGAGTTTTCCTTCGAACGATTTCACCCGGTCAATCGCCGAATCTCTCAAGGGAGGGAAAATGGTTAAAATTGCTGCCCCACCAATATCACTCGGCTTGTATTATTCATTCTGTTGATTTATACACATACGAACTTTCACGCACGAGCTTTGTGTGTCCGTATAAAATAAATAAATAAATATAAATTAGCGAGATATAACAACGTCTCTGAGAGAGATGCGCGAACTCTGGCGGCGAAATATAATCGTGTATCCATTTCAGTTGAACAACGAGAGAGAGAGAGAGAGAGAGAGAGAGAGAGAGAGAGAGAGAGAGAGAGAAAGAGAATGAAAAACATTTATGAAATTTACGATACGTCGTTTACGCCGTGACTTCTTGATGCGCGCGCGTACATGTGTGTTTAATATATAAATTTAAATGCCCCACCGTAAAAATTCACGATTTATAGTCACGCTTGCACAACGGGATTTTATAGAGGATTCAATCATAACGCGAGTGCGCTCGCGCTTGCTCGCGCGCGCGAGTAATCGTTAAAATTTTACGAGGATTAAAGTGGATTTCATGCGAAAGCGATGAAATCCGTCTTTAGCGCGTAAACTCCTTAGCCGCGCGAGCTTTAGCAGCCGGTAAATAATAGCCGCGCGTGATTGGTTCGCAGCTCACGTGCTGCAAATCGCAATTCCGAATTCCCATGACGACGATCGCGGCGAATTGCGCCTCTGTCACGTTGTCAGGTTGACTTAACGCGATAAATTAGCCGGCCATTAAGTTGTTCCGGATTTACACGGCGCTTCTGGCTGTTTCCCTTAGACGCGCGATACATTACGAGCGCGAGGAACGTTACACGCTTCTTGAATCGGGGGGGGGGGGGGTGAGACGCCTTCACGTGTAAACAGCGGATCGCGGAATCGATATTTTTTCTGAGAAAATTTTGCACAAATTTTCTGCGCATACATTTCCCTCGGAGGTGACATCAACGGGCACCGTTGCGCCCGTCTCTTTGACGTAAGACATACTTTTTAAGTGTAATTTAATTAATTGGGAAAAAATGTAACTTCTTGTGTAAGTTCGAAAACTCTTTGCAGAAATTAAAATCGAAACTGCCGCGAGACTCTTTTGCAAGTTCTTCGCTCTCGCGAGTGAGCGGCGACGCGCATAAATTTCCGAGGAAACGTCCGCGCTCGCTGTCGCCGAGGGAATGAGCGCGAAAACGCGCGCGAGCCGTTTATTCCTGCAGATCCGGCGTGCACTGGAAAAGAAGACGATCTATTTGCGACTCTTTTCGTTAGTATCGAGCATGAAAGGGGTGACTTAATGCCAGAAATGCCTGTCGCAGGCGCACATGTAAACCAGACTCTCGGTGGCGTGCGGGAACGTTAATTGAAAGCGCGGTGGAGAAAAAAAAGCGATCCGGGTGCTCGCGCGACAAACAAAACGGGGAAGTCGAGTGCCCTTACAACGCGTTTCCCGCAAGGAAGTTCCATTAAAATGGTGATTCGTTAATCGAGTCCCGACTGATAAGCCGCTGATTCTCTCGGAGAAAACCGGGACAAATCGGATTAGAATGGAGTACAATCAGTTTCACATTCAGATGCCGAAGAGTACAATCCGAAACGTGATATTTGTGTACTTTA